>NC_088878.1:32981893-33116382 GCF_032884065.1 Artemia franciscana | reverse complement strand
TCTTGTGAAAAACGCCATAAGTGTTAAGTTTGCATTAAATATTTTTATTGAAGGGCTAAATTAAGGTAAATTTTGTTGTAAATAATGTTATAAGTAAACAACATTGTGATTTTAAGAAGGGGAGTTTGCGTTGATCCAATTTCCTCTTTTAGATCAATAATTGGAAGTTGTCCGAATTAACAGACCTCTGTAGTCCTAAGTTTTATCAAACTGCTCGTGGTAACAAACTGTAAGTAAGGAGCGATGTGACTCAATAGTAAAATAAAACGCTAAAAAACGGAATTTTGATGTCGATGGATATATTGAAAGAATCAGCCTATTATGTTGGCTCAAAATATATAAAAATCATACAAGTAACTTGTAAAAGCATGTAGAAACTCAGGACTATCATCCATTCTGATGAATTATTCCACGAGTATTTAGTTTGCAATTAAACTATTAATCAAAAGGGAAACACGTGACTTGACAAACATGTAACATATATGACAAACATATAACTTGACAAAACACGTGATTATCATCCATTCTGGTGAATAACCCTGCTAGTATTTAGTTTGTAATAAAAGTTTTAATTAAACGGATAACTTAAAGATGCAAACGGAATAACTGTGTCATGTGAAAGAAGAGTTTGAAGACATCCTATCTGAGTTGAAGATTTGATGAAAAACTTTAACTTTTAAATTTGAAATGAATGTTTAAATCAGATCCCATTCTGCTCAAAACTCCGTAACTCCTTATTTTTCAGTAAAAATTTTCAATCAAAGAGTGAATGAAAGGAAATCATGACCATCTACAACGGGGAAAAATTGTACGGCTGTGTCGTAAGAAGACTTTTCCTTCAAATAAGCATTCGTATATCCTTCAAAAGAGGAAAAAATTTTTTGTGTATAGGCAGGAAATCTTCAATTTTCAAGCAGAGTATGAAGTTTGAATTAAGGATCCTTGAAACCGTTCTTATGAAAAACGCCATAAGTGCTAAGTTTGCATTAAATATTTTTATTGAGGGGCTAAATTAAGGAAAACTTTGTTGTAAATAAAGCTATAAGTAAAGAATAGTGTGGTTTTAAGAAGGGGGGTTTGCGTCGATCCAATTTCCTTTCTTAGATCTATAATTGAAAGTGGTCTTAATTAGCAGACCTCTGTAGCCCTAAATTATATTAAACATTTCGTGGGAGTGAACTGTAAGTAAGCAGCGATGTAGCTCAATATTAACTAAAACTAAACGGAAATCAGTAGATATATCAAAAGAATCAGCTTATTACATTGGTTTCGAATTTATACAAATTATTAAACTTGGTATTACCAATCAAAAACTACGAGCCTTAAAAAATTTCCCTGATTTAAAAAAAAGAGGGAACCCCCTAAAAGTCAATAAATGTTAATGAAATTCACACCAACAGACTCAGCATATCCGAAAACCCTAATTTAGAAGTTTCAAGTTCCCATCTGCAAAACTGTGGAATTTTGTTTATATCCAGCCCATATACACCCTTTTTTCATCAAACCCACCCGATAAAATTTTGGGATAGCCATTTTGTTAAAAATAATTCAAAGGTCAGATAAGAAAAACTCCTGTGTCGATTAGAACCCCCCAGCGCCCAGGGGCAGGCGTTGTAAGTTTTGCTCTGGGAGCATATACGGTTCTTGTGGAAGGGATGCTCGTATGAACTTCGGAGAGGAGATTGGAGGTCAATTAGCCCCTCTCCCCATCCTCGGCACCCTATTTTTCTCAAACCCATTCGATAAAAACTTTGAGATAACCGTTTTTTTTTTTAAATAGATCAAAGATCATAAAACAAAAACTCCGGGGTCAAAACAAGCCCGGGAGCAGGCGTTGTAGGTTATCCCCTGGGGGCATATATGATTGTTATGGAAGGGATGTTTGTATAAACTTCAGAGAGGAAAAATTTGATTGCAAACTGAAAGTTCTAGTTCAGTTTTTAAGAGTCAAAAGAGATTGGAGGGCAACTAGCCCCCCACGGCCCGTTTTCCCCAAATGCATCCCATAAAAATTTTGAGACAAACTATTTTGTTAAAATAGTTCAAAGGTCGGATCAAAAAATATTCCGATATCCACACAATCCCCCAAGGCCTGGTGGCAGGCGTTTTAAGGTATGCCCTGGGGGCATGTATGATTCTTATGGAAGGGATGCTCGTATAAACTTCAGAGAGGGCTCATTTGACGGGAAATTAAAAGTTCTAACTTTTCATATGATCCAATGCCAATGATGTAATTTAGAACACATGCAGAAGGAATAATCACCATAAACAGGGCTACTGAGAGCACATGCGCACAAAAATAAAAAATAATTTGGATGTCGGCTAAAAATCTTTGAAACAACAAAATTGACCGATTGGCCCTTGAGGTTATGTTTAAAATAATTGAAAAAAATTGTTTTAAGAGTCTTAAGTTAATGTGACTGTGTTTAAGACTAAATGATAATAATCCAAAATTTCAACTTAGATGTTTGAAGTGACGAAAAGAGAAAGTAAGTAAATGGAGGGGAGAAGAATTAAATGTTGGGATATCCACTTTAAAGTATAGAATGTGCAACTAACCAAATAGAGTAATAGTGGCGATTGTATGTCAATTTCTTCTTAATTCATTTCCAGAACAACAGCATTGGCTTGAATCTGGAGCGAAAGTTTTTCCGATTCAAACTTCAAGTACCAGCTATTTTTAGGTTTTACCATCTTTTCTGAGGTGAGGTGGTTGACACGCACTCTTGCATGGAGCATTGCCAATAAGAATGCTCTCGATTTCTTAGTTTGTTCTGCCAACAAAGTCACTGCCACTACCGATGGCACAACTTTCATCAGTACTTTGAGCTTATGATCTTGTTTGAAGTGTTGAACAAACTGCGTCATTGGCTTAATAAAACCATAAGAGTGTAAACTCTTCTTTTGAGTTTCTTTTGGTTAGATTCAGATAGAGCGTCTTCCTTCAAACTTGGATAGAACTTTTTTACATGGTATTTTGCTTCATGAGTATCGTAGTCGTTATGAAACTATAAAGTAGTGATGGACTTTGCAGCTTTTTACAAACTTCACAGACCTATTTCCCCCTTTTTTTAAAATTTCGCTGTTCTGTCTTCACTTTTTATCGTCTACTTTGTCAAGCCAAAATGCTGTTTATGGACTTGACAACATTTGGTCTTACTTTTTAATGCACTCAAAATATACATACGAAGTTTACTTTCACAACCGGTATCAAGTGATCTATTTACTGCTGCATACGCAGTTCTCGGTTCTCGATAAATTTCACCCACTAGGAATTGTCAAACAATATGGGAGCCGGACTCCATTAACTTGGTGTGTGATAACTCGCATACATTAATTCAAGAAAAGAATTCGATGGAAAAAGTTGAAAACCCCTCACGCTTATATTAAAATTATAGATTACCAACATAAAGGTAACGTCACGTCGGTTCTGCTCGGCGAGACGTTTACCGGGTGCCGGTGCCTTGGAATTTAAATCACACATACTGGGAACGTCTTAGCAAGGTGTAGGCGCTGCATACCGACGCCCTGGAGCTTTGGGGAAACCCTTCTAATCCCTCCTTTTAGATGTGCCCCGAGCTGGATGACAATGCTCTTTGTCCTCAATACCATCACTATCGTTGGTAAATATTTATTATTTTGGTCTTTATGTGGAATATCTTCTGTTAACTGAAAAAACTGGCTTATACTTTAACTAATGACGCGCATAATCGAATTGTTTTACCGCTTTCGAGAAAAGCAGTTAAATTTACCGGATTTTATTTTCCGGATTTCAGGTTATTTCTAAGCCGCTAAGGTAGCCTATAGTCAGCGTTTCCACTTTGATGGATTTTTCCGTCAAAAACGGATTTTTTGGGTCTTCGATGGATGAGAATTTGATCTGTAGGATTTCCGGATTTTTGACGGATTTTCTAAGATTTTACGTATGAATTGAACTTAGTTGTTTTTATTTTCAAATCACACCGATCTTTTTATTTATCAATCTTTACTGTTGTTTCTTTGTTGTTATCCGTTCCGACTATTTTTCAACCAGGGTTGATTCCCGGACTAATTAGCTCACCTACCCAGTCCAGAAAATGGTTTGGGGTTAACACGATCAAGTCGTATCCACTATTCAAGCAACCGTGAGCTATGCAGTGAGTCATCAGGTCAAGTTGATTCCCGCGAAATATTTATACAGGGAGTTAGTACTGTGTTATATTAAAGCGAGGAAGCTATTGGAAACCGAGGAGATGTTTTCTGTATACCTTGATACGATACACACTTAGTAAATAGAATACTTCAAGAACAGAATTTGTAATTTCATAGCTTTTCCTTCTTGTTTTACTGACAGAATGTTACACGTGGTTACACAGTTTCTTTAATACCTGAAAAAATCATGACAGTTTTAGAATAGCCGAGTGCTACCAAAATCACATAGTAGCAGTTAGAAATTTGATTTTAGCCAGTTATTTGATTTTATCCATGCCACTTGATTTTAACCATACCGGCAGAAATCACCTTTTAGCCGGTATTAACTGGCTGGTACTTTCGACACCCAGGAACCATAGAGGCTGAATATATTGTTACTGTGGTTGACCAGCTAGTTCCACTGGTGGAAAGCCTGCCAAATAAGTCTGTAACTGAAAAGATTACTCTTGGAAAACAGAATGCAACTAACATTGTTTGTCAAGGGCTACGGACTTTTTGATGATATTCTTTGTGAAAAACTCGAGTCAACTCAGTTCATGGTCATTATCGATGAGACAACCGATGTCAGTGTGGTGAAACAACTTACTGTTGCCGTCATATTTTGTAGCTCAGAACTTGAAATAGAAGTTGACCTGCAGGACATGGTCGGAAGCCCTGAGTCGAGAGCAGAAACAGTCTTTGAGCTTCTCGAGAAAGCTATAAAAGATAGAAAGATACCACTCGAGAACTGGATCGGCTACTGTTTGGATACCTGCAATATCATTTTTGGCTCTGACGATTCTGTTGTCAGTAGCAACAAGGCACAGTATCCCTGGATCACCTGTGTAAAGTGTAGCAGCCATATGATACAGCTAGTAGCATCTTATGCCTGTAAGAAGCTAACAAAGGGGTTTGTTGCCTTCCAAAGATTTACTGACACACATATCCATCGAATGCTCTCGCCTGGGCAGACGCGTTGGCTTTCACTTAAATTTTGCGTTGATAGGATTCTCGAAGAGTGAAGTCCTCTGCAACTCTAATTCCAAGGGTTAGCTCTCGAAGACCCTACACACGCTAACAATCAGACTGCACAAGCGTTGGGTGATCCACTTCTGAGAATCCAGTTGGAATTTGAAAGCTATGTTCTGGAGTTATTCAATGATTTTAACAAACTTTTCTAGAGGGAAAAGCCGCCCTTTCATTATTCAACCAGAAGTCAGGGTGCTGATCCGTAAATTGTTAATGAGCCTTATGAAAGCAGCCTACGTCAGAGGAACGTCTGCGCTGGAGTTGAACCCTGAAAATGTCAGGAAAAATTTTGCTTTGAAAGAGTTATATCTTGGGATACTCGCCTATGAATCTCTGAAGACGTTGCAGTCAGACCAAAGAACTCGGACTGAAGACCTTTCTGTTAATTTGGTGTATTTGTTAGCCCGTTGTCTTTACGTCAAGGCGATTGAGCAGATACAGTCAAGATTCGTATTTGACGACGAAATGTTCGTATATGCTGTTTTGTTACACCCTGTGATGGCCACCGACTCGACAGCTCCAATAAAGGTATCAAAATTTTTTCGCAAATATGAACTTCTGAACTGGAATGCTAAAAAAATTCATCACCAGTGACGGAAAATGCTGGTCTCAGACCTCCCTAACAGTACTGAAACTTTGGGCTTTTGGAGAAAGATTTCCGAGATCAATATTCCCACTGTAAGTCCAAGGTTTGCAAACGTTATGGTTTGCTTTCGCTACCATTCTCAAACGCCGTCGTTGAACATTTCTTTATTGTCCTAAAAAACATCAAAACTGATTCTTGGAATCGTCTCTCATCCATCTCGCTAAGGACTGCGATGCAAACGAAGGCAGGGATGAGAAGGATAAAAATTCATTCCGAATCGTTCATCCTGGACCAAAAGCTGACCAATGGAGTAATGTCGGTCAAGGCAAACGTGACGGTTGAAGAGTGTCAAACACTAGCTAGTATACAACGTGAAGCTCTTGTTTCTGGAGCTAATGCCGTCGCCGACATGCAGTGGTAGCTGATCTCCATTGTATCCCAGTACCCCAGAAAATGGTTTTTTTTTTTTTTTATACAGCATTATATATAATAGTTAATCGATATCCGTATCCGTTCTAGTGACTAAGCGTGTATTTTCTTAAAATTTAGAGGCTTTCAAAGGAGCTAGCTTCCGAGTTACTGGCCTTCATGAGTTCTAATAGATCTACCGTACATAAACATTAAACTTCACTTAAATTTTGCGTTGATAGGATTCTCGAAGAGTGAAGTCCTTTGCAACTCTAATTCCAAGGGTTAGCTCTCGAAGACCCTACACACGCTAACAATCAGACTGCACAAGCGTTGGGTAATCCACCTCTGAGAATCCAGTTGGAATTTGAAAGCTATGTTCTGGAGTTATTCAATGATTTTAACAAACTTTTCTAGAGGGAAAAGCCGCCCTTTTATTATTCAACCAGAAGTCAGGGTGCTGATCCGTAAATTGTTAATGAGCCTTATGAAAGCAGCCTACGTCAGAGGGACGTCTGCGCTAGAGTAGAACCCTGAAAATGTCAAGAAAAATTTTGCTTTGAAAGAGTTATATCTTGGGATACTCGCCTATGAATCTCTGAAGACGTTGCAGTCAGACCAAAGAACTCGCACTGAAGACCTTTCTGTTAATTTGGTGTATTTGTCAGCCCGTTGTCTTTACGTCGAGGCGATTAAGCAGATACAGTCAAGATTCGTATTTGACGACGAAATGTTCGTATACGCTGTTCTGTTACACCCTGTGATGGCCACCGACTCGACAGCTCCAATAAAGGTATCAAAATTTCTTCGCAAATATGAACTTCTGAACTGGAATGCTAAAAGAATTCATGACGAGTGACGGAAAATGCTGGTCTCAGACCTCCCTAAAAGTACTGAAACTTTGGGCTTTTGGAGAAAGATTTCCGAGATCAATACTCCCACTAGAAGTCCAAGGTTTGCAAACGTCATGGTCGTGAATAGGTATTTGCTTTCGCTACCATTCTCAAACGCCGTCGTTGAACATTTCTTTATTGTCCTAAAAAACATCAAAACTGATTCTTGGAATCGTCTCTCATCCATCTCGCTAAGGACTGCGATGCAAACGAAGGCAGGGATGAGAAGGATAAAAATTCATTCCGAATCGATCATCCTGGACCAAAAGCTGACCAATGGAATCATGTCGGTCAAGGCAAACGTGACGGTTGAAGAGTGTCAAACACTAGCTAGTATACAACGTGAAGCTCTTGTTTCTGGAGCTGATGCCGTTGCCGACATGCAGTGGTAGCTGATTTCCATTGTATCCCAGTACCTCAGAAAATGGTTGTTTCTTTTTTTATACAGCATTATATATAATAGTTAATCGATATCCGTATCCGTTCTAGTCACTAAGCGTGTATTTTCTCAAAATTTAGGGGCTTTCAAAGGAACTAGCTTCCGAGCTACTGGCCTTCATGAGTTCTAATAGATCTACCGCACATACACATTAAATTTGTCGAGCTCTTTTAGCCCAAAGTAACTGCAGATCGTAGTCTATCCCGATAAAAGGACAATTTTTACTGAGTTAGCTTAGCTGTCTAATAATTTAGACAACAGGCTGATTTGTATAACACTTAACAGAATATTGTATGTTTGAGCTGTACGATCAGATAGGACGTGTAGTCTATAGACTGATAAACGAGCGTTCCGAGATATACTCTAGTCCAACTCAAGTAGAAGCGTCACTGAAACACTTGGTTTCATGAAGCTGTGTTCTTTTTCACAATGAGATAGTTGCGGAATTCATTTAGCAATTTAGAGGCAACGAGATACTCGGCGACATTCTGGACTATATGAAAAATATCCATGAACTGTTAAACATCGGTCTTAAAACTCTTTTGGTATCTTCGTGGGACGTGGGGGGGGTCATTAGTTACATTAAAAACACAAAAAGGGAGAAACGAGATGTGAACTCGAAAGACAACTCTAGGTAAGAAAGCACTCAACCATCCGCAATTCGGGTTGACGATATTTTTGGTGAAATTCAAGTAGCCAGTGCATCATTTGTCCAACCCTCTTATCTATCCCGTTCACACCACCTTATTCAAGAGGTGAGTAAATGGTATTTTTAGCTTTTTTTTCTCGTTTGACTGCCCACGGATCTGGTGGAATCTTTCTTGAGGGCAGCATTGAACTCCAGGAAGAGCTTGTAACAACTGCTTACCACAAGAGTTCTATTTGAACAGATTTTTGTTGTGGATTTTTAAGATTTTTTAACGGAAAAATTGACGGATTTTTCGTTCTCAGTTGTCGGAATTTTATGGATTTTTGGTCTACCAGAACGGAAAACTTGCCATCGTGAAGTAGAAACACTGCCTTTAGTCGAAACTTTGCTTGTGAACTGAAGAAAAAAAACACAGAACTAGTGAAGAAATTTTTGTAGGGTAAAGGATGGTGTTTCAACTTCTTAGTTTTAATTTCCTAATCATTTTTTTACAACTACATCCAAGACTTACAAAAATTTAGGCCATTTGACTAGAGGTGTTTGATTAAAGTCTTGTTAAATATACAAGACCAACACATTCAAATAGCCTAGCCCAGATTTAGTTAGCCTAGCTTAGGAAGAAAGTGTATATATCACTTTATGTCTTTTTCTTCTCTTTCCAAGTTCATTAACCACTTTTGGAGTGAAATCTGGCAGGTTAAAAGTCTAGAATAGGGGCTACTGAGAAGGAAATATGTTAGAAAAACAATTCTTGCTTCATTATAGGCATATGTAGAATAGTTGTATCCTACACTGTTTGACTGCAGCTCCACTATAGTTTGTCCCTTCCTCCTTAATGTGGAAATTGTAGCCCAATATATAGCCTATAATTCCCAATGTGTCTCTCTTGTTTCATTCTGCGTACCTCTAGGCCTATAGGCTACTAAATCAGCTAAGACAAAACAAAAACCAGAAAAACATATTTGACAGGTGGAAGAGTGTATACAAAATATAAATTGGTAAAATTCTAGTTTAGCTAGGCCTACTTTTTGCTATCTTGGAAAGTGGTTGGCCTATGTTAGGAGAATGAAACTTTCAGGGATGGACCTACTGACTAAATTATATCCTAGGAGGGTATTTTGAAGTGCCCATCTTTACTCCTTCTCCCTTTAGAGGGCAGTGACCTCTGATGACCTTTAAAAATATTTTGTGTTGAAGAAAACTGTTTTCAGATTTACAACTTTTCTTAATACCAATTCATGAGGTTTAAAAGAAAAGGAAACTGATAACTAAAAATTAAGGTAAGGTGTTGTCTTTTCAAAGTTTCAATAGGTATAGACCTGTCAAGTAGCCTAGGCAAATTTTTAAGACTTAAAAATTAGGAGAGGATTAACATAGAAGCTTGGCAATACCTTCCCAGATTATGTATTCAGCCTTAGATTACGGAAAGTTTCAATTTCCTAACCTAACCCCCTTCCAAGATAGCAAAAAGTAGCTAAGCTAGAATTTACCCCATTTTGAGCCCTTAAAGGAGCTTAAAAACCCATGTAACCTAAAGCTTAAGAATGTGTTTAAAAAAGACTGGGTTATGCAAAAAAAAAATTTTTATTTGTCACTGATTTAGGAATAGTAATTATTATTTGTATTAGGCCTAGTCTTAGTTGTAAAATGTCATTTTGAAAATAAATTTAAAAAGAGTCAGAAGCACTCTTTTTTGGAGATCTAACAAAAAATGGAAAAGTAGTCAACAAAATGCCAGTATCCAAGACATCTGACTATACCAAGCTATAGAATCATAGCCATGACATAATGAATGATTCAATTTTCAAACATTTAACCCCTAATAACATCTTTTAGGACCTGTGTATTATGCTGTAGTTTATGCTGTGCAAAACCTGAGAACAAACTGGTTTTATCTGCCTGTATTAAGAGACAATTAGCTTACACTCAGTTGAAAACAAGTGATAGGTGACATAATACATTGGAATTATATAATCTAGGCTATATATTTGCTCAGTAACTACCTGCTAAACTCGGTTAACCAGGTAGGGGATACAATCCACCTGATCAATCTTGTTGTTACCCATCATCACCTCTTTGCCTTCATCTATTCCTAGTCTAAGCAACTTAGTCTTCTTAAAGTTAACTTTCAAACATGTTCTCACACCCTGAACTCCCAAAACCTTCAAAGCCAATCATTTTGCTAATATTTTCATTAAGGACACACATTGTCTACATAATCTGAGTTTAGGAGAGTTTTGCCTTCCCTTTAATTTTTTTTTCTCCCATAGCCTGGCCATGTTCCCTAGACCAAAGTCCATCATAATAATCTTTGACAATGGAAATAGAAAACAACCCTCTTTAACTCCTGATTGAATACAGAATTAGCTAGTAACTTCATTTCCTACCATAACCACTGCCATATTTTTATCATTCATTAGAACTAATAACTTTAATGTATTTATCTGTACACCATGTAATGTTATGTCCTTTGCTAAAGCTCTGAGGGCTAAAGGTGTCTGAATATTTAGGCACTATTGAACTGTTAATTTGAGAGTGAACATTTTGTTGAGACCTCCTCTCCCCTTCCTGAAACCACCCTGCTCTTCTCTTAAACATTTTATCTGCAGTATCTCTAAGTCTAAAAAGCTATTTCATACTAAGTTATTTGTTTCCTACAGAAAATGAGTTAGTACCTCAATAATTACCATGCTCATGCTTATTGCCTGTTTTACAGACTGGTTTAATCCTTTACTTCCAAATTGGCACAAACTTTTTATTTTTTTTATATTGTTTCATATAATTTTGTCATGGTTTAAAATATTCTAAAAATTTTCTGCCCCTTAAAATTTATATCAGAAACCATTAATAGGTATAGTAACTAGAAAAAAGGTACAAACCAATCATTGTCAAAGATGACCTCATCCTAACAACCAAATTAAATTTTTAATCCTCTAAAGTTCCTCAGACAATTAAACCAAATTCTTTCTTTCAAGATATATGTTAAAACCAAAGTTGTCAACCCCTCAAAAGCTTTTAAATTGTATTCTATTGGAATATCTCAAAAGCTACATTAGTTTTATCAAGCCTACTTGGGCTTGATAAGCACCTCTTGGCTTTTCATCACATTACTATAGATCAGCACTGCTAGAAATACAAGAAAGGACCCCAGTTAATAATAGCACACGACACCTCATCCTTGAAGATAATGTCTTATGACCAATTCCTAGTTAAAACTCCCTTAATTGTCTCTGAATTCTATTTGTTCAATTCTTTTGATCAGATATAATGTAAACAAATTTGCAGAGCTCCTTATCTAAGCAGACGACTGTGCTTTAGCAACTGATTCGTTTTTCTGTGCAGCCAACATCAGACCAATTTTTTTGTACCCTGAAAATAATAGGAACACTCACTAGCCATTTCCTCATTTTTGAAGATGGGCATGGTATAAGAACGGATTGAAGAAACAGTATATTTTGACTTTGTAAACACTTGAGCCATATCCTTTTTAATTTTGATGTCACTATGGATTAAAGCTTGAAATATCATCTTATATAGCCAAGCTAGTATTATATATCTAATTCTGATTTTTCAGAATCATATTACTGCAGCTATTCCAGATTATAACTATTGTAAAACTACAGCATGTTTATGTATTTTATTTATGTTTGCTGTGCTACCACAAAGAGATAATTTTTTTTTGCCATCAAATACTTACTTGTCCTTGCTGTGGGACCACATGTGAATGCCTCACCTGGCATCTAAAAGACTATATAGTTGACTGTCTTCTGTCAGCTCTTCAGCAAACCAGAGCCTGCAACTCTCCCACTTTCTACCAAACTTCCAAAATCCATCAATGATATCAAGGTCATTTTTGACTGTTGGCCATCAATTTTTCAACTGACCACCAGGATGTTTTTGTTGGAGTATCAAATCCTTAGCATTTTTCATAAACAGCATTGGCCAAAGACTTCCATACCATGGACATGAAGCACCTTCAGTAGTTAAATCTCCACTGTATTGAAGAGAACAGATCAAACAGCTGTTTTATAGACACAAATTGATCATAAACAAGAAAACATAGACAAATTACTTGTGTTAGCCTAAAATCCATATCTAAAATGAATAAATGGTTATTTATTTATCAGAAGATGCCTATCCCTCATCATAAAAATTGCAAAGTGGACATGAAACTGGATCTTTGGTACCCTCAGATGTATTAGGAGTAAATAGTTGGTACATTAACTAACAAAAGCTCCATGTCCTCACAGCAAAGATGATAGAACAATAACAGCCAATAGTTACTTACATATTCCTCTAGATTTAAGCCAGTTTTTTTATATGTACCCCAACACTGACATTGTCACCCCTCCAATCTTTTTAAATTGTGGACAGATGTCTGTACAAAAACGATAATACTACACTTTAGTCATCTCATTAAGGACTATTTATCAGGATAGAAAAAAATCTATGTGATAGTTCAAAATAGATTCTCTTGGTGCAGTCCATTTTTCTAATATCAAAGGGAAGGGTCTAGTTTCTTTGGTAGTTTGGACAGGTAACCATCACACAGCTCACAAATAACAGTTCAAGTAAGGATAATTACTTTTATTAGACAGTGAAAAGCAATGATAAAAATTCTGGATATGTCAATGACAAACACAGTAACCATCATCATCGCATAAGTGTCATCTTCAGCATGATGACAGTCACTGTGTATGTGATCAAAATATCCAGAATCTTTATTATTGTTTTTCACTGTCTAATGAAAGAATATATCCCTATTTGAACTGTTATTTGTATGTCATGGAAAGGTAATGTGATCTTCGTAAATACTTACATCATTTGCATTTTCGTTTTACCACTTCGTTACTTTGGCTCTTTATATAAGGCTGACTTTTGCCAAGAGGGCATGAAGGATTCATTTACACATTCCCTCAGAATAAGCTATTTTGTGACAAGTCTATAGCTGTAACCTGTACCAAAAGGACAATATGCTTATATAACTGGATTCTGTTGTCTCAGATCTATTAATTTCCCTTTCAAGAGCTTTCAAGTTGAAAGCAGAAAAATGGCTCAATGGTGCAAAGACTTAGGTGTGTAACTTCAGTTAGTTCTCTCCAACGTAGATTACAAAACTCTTTTCAACTCACTCAACTGTCAGGCTCATTACTAGCAAAAACCATCCATTTGCTAGGGAAGAATTCTATGGAAGTTTATAGAATTTTTTCTTAATTCTAAGAATTCTAAGGACCAGGGTAAGAATTCTATGCAGCTTTCCAAAATGTAATGTCATATTCACCAATCCAGCAGGAGATCAGCGCTTTGTAAAATCTACAGAAATTAGACCCTTATCAATTCCTAGCAATAATCTAAAATTGGTGGACTAGAAAAAAAAACAAACCAAAAATAGAAAACCAAGAGTCACTTCTACAGCACAATTGCACACTACTTCAGTTTGCAAAGATTGAAACCAATCACTATGAAACCAATCTCAAATGATTGGTTTCATAGGCAGCACAGTAGCGCTGCCTAAATAAAGAGCAATGTGGGCACAATGTAATATTTTTTTGCAGACCAGGACACTTCGTGTAGAATGAGCTGTTGTTGAAACTTAAAAAGGGGTTTATTCAAGATTTTGGGGCTTACCCCCCTCCCGAAACACCCTGCAGGGCATGAGTTATGAATTATATGTGTTGCCCATTATTAAGATATAAAATTTTCATGGAATGGACAGTTGGAAACTTTAGAGGGGGCCATTTAATTAGAAATTGAAAATTTTAGTTCCTTTTTAAGACTCATAAGTAATGGAGGGCAACTAGCCTCCCCCCTTTAGATGCCCTCTTTTCCCCAAACGCATACAATCAAAGTTATGAGATCACTATTTTGTTCAAAACACTCCAAAGAACATGTAACCCACCAGATCACTGGGGCAAGGGTTGTAAATTGTGCCATGGGGGCATTTGAGGTTTTTATGGAACGGTTGGATGTAAAAACTTTGACAAGGCTCATATTGTTGGGATTGGAACTTATACTGCCCTTTTTAAGAGTCAAGGTGATTTGAAGGCAACCAGCCCCTCCCCCCACGCCCATCTTTTTCCAAAACAAACATCTAAAGAAAATTTTAAGACATCTATTTTCTTCAGTATTGTTGAAATGTCCAGTAATTATGCCTTTGGGGATGTCAACCCCCCCTTCCCAGAGTCCTCAGGGCAAGGGATGTAAGTCAGGCAATTTGTTCATTATTTATATATAGTATATACTATCAAGAAAGCTATACATGTTTGACCTTTATTCTCCATAAAGACAAAGGGCTTTTAGGCAAGCCTTTCAGAGAATGTTGGGGGGATTGTTGAACTTAATCAAAATACATGATGTATATATGGGTTGTCAAAAGGGTGCAACTCAGGAATGACTGAGTATATTAATATAGAACTTTCAGGAAATTATAAGGGAGATTATCATTAGACCAAGATGGCAATATTTGGATGCTACTACAACTACCAATGCTACTGCTATGAGAAAATTTCTTCGGCATTGTTGAAAGGTCCAGTAATTATGCTTTTGGGGATGTAAACCTCCCGACAGCCTCAGTGCTTTGGCTGTAAGTTGGGAAATTTGTTCTTTTTTACTAATAGCATATATTATTGAGAAAGGCATGCATGTATGACCTTTACTTTCCAAAAAGACGAAGGGAATTCAGAAGCCTTTCAGAGTATGTTTAGGGGAGTGTTGAATTAAATCAAAACACATTATGTGCATACAGGTTGTCAAAGGGACATCACTCAGGATTGACTGAGTATATTAATTTGGAACTTCTAGGTAATGATAAGGGAGATAATTAATAGACCAAACAGACAATATTTGCACGCTACTACTACTACTACTGCTACCACACTATTGAATTTATAATATTGAGGGGAATTTTGAACTAAATCCAAAGACAGCATGTGCATGTATATTGTCAAAAGAGCATTATTTTAAGAATAGATTTGGGTATACCCAAACCACAAACCAACATCAATAAATAAATGAAACCCAAAAGGAACAGAAATTATAATAAATAACCAAGTCAAACTAAAAACGAGCAAAAATTAATATGAGCAGGACTGGCAACCCCTATGCCATCTCAAAACCAGAATACAATTTTAACTTTACTGAAAAAAAAAATAAATGAATGTGGATTGTCAGTTTAATATATATATATACTAGCTGTTGGGGTGGCGCTTCGCGCCACCCCAACACCTAGCTGGTGGGGCGCTTCGCGCCCCCCAGGCCCCCCCGCGCGCGTAAGTCTTTACGCGCCATATTAGTTACGCGCCATTGTAGTTGTGTCCCTGTGTCCCACCTGTGAATAGAGATAGATATAAATATATGTTTTTAACTACGTAAAACATGCGAATATACAACATTCTTCGCTGTCCCATTGTCTGTGCATATAAATAGATTGTCAGGTTTACTGACTCTTGAACATGCAACATATAATTGTCCATGGGGAAAACAATCCGTATTCAGATCTATACCTCATTATTCTAATGATGTGTCCCTGTGTCCCGGTCGTCATTTATATTCCCTGTGTCCCGGTCGTCATTTGTTTCCCGGTGTCCCAGTTTGTCATTTCTCTTTGAGTGTCTCGGTTGTCATTTATATTCCCTGTGTCCCGGTGTCCCGGTCGTCATTTGTGTCCCGGTGTCCCGGTCTGTAATTTCTATTCGAACAATCCCTGTGTCCCGGTCGTCATTTATATATCCCGCCTGTGCCCCCGGCGTCCCCATTGTAGGTTCTTCAGTCATTTTACAATTAAACATTTTTCCGTGAACAAATGTCTTAAATACCGTTAATGACGTCACCGTCAAAGCAAAAATGACGACAACTAATTTCATGACGTCAGCCGATACAGAAACATGACGTCACCTGATCCACAGACAGACAGACAGACAACTTATTTTTATATATATAGATATATATATATATCTATATATATAAAAATAAGTTGTCTGTGGATCTGTGGATCGTGGATCAGGTGACGTCATGTTTCGGCTGACGTCATGAAATTAGTTGCCATCATTTTATATATATAAAATAAGTATATATATAAAAATATATAATATAAAAATAAGTATTATATATATAAGTACTATATATATAAAAATAAGTTGTCTGTGGATCTGTGGATCAGGTGTGACGTCGTGTTTGTCCGCATATGACGTCTGAATTATTTCACACTAATACAAAAGAAGAAAAAAACTAAAAAAGGTAAAAACTACAAAAAAAACTAAAAAGAAAAAAAAACTAAAAAAGCTAAAAAACTAAAAAAAAAACTAAAAAAAGGTAAAAATCTAATAACTAAAAAAAACTGAAAAAAATAAAAAAAGGCAAAAACTACAAAAAAAATAAAAACTAATAAAAAAACTAAAAAAGCTAAAAAACTAAAAAAACTAAAAAAAAACTAAAAAAAGGTAAATAACTAAAAAAAACTAAAAACTAAAAAAGAAAAAAACTAAAAAAAAGGAAAAAACTAAAAAATAAAAGAGAAAAAGAAAACTAAAAAAATATGAATAAATATATATAAAAATAAGTTGTTTGTGGGTTATGTCTGTCTGTCTGTCTGTCGAGTGACGTCGTGTTTGTCCGCATATGACGTCTGAATTATTTCACACTAATACAAAAGAAGAAAAAAAACTAAAAAAGGTAAAAACTACAAAAAAAACTAAAAAGAAAAAAAACTAAAAAAGCTAAAAAACTAAAAAAAACTAAAAAAAGGTAAAAAACTAAAAACTAAAAAAAACTGAAAAACTAAAAAAAGGCAAAACTAAAAAAAAAAACTAAAAACTAATAAAAAAACTAAAAAAGCTAAAAAACTAAAAAAACTAAAAAAACTAAAAAAACTAAAAAAGGTAAAAAACAAAAAAAAACTAAAAACTAAAAAAGAAAAAACTAAAAAAAAGGAAAAAACTGAAAAATAAGAGAAAAAGAAAACTAAAAAAATATTAATAAATATAAAAAATATAAATATAATATAAATTAGCAATCAACAAAGCACCGAGACACAAATGACGACCGGGACACAGGGAGTATAAATGACGACCAGGACATAAGTAAAAAAAAAAAACTAAAAAAATGGTAAAAACTACAAACAAACTAAAAACTAATAAAAAAACTAAAAAATCTAAAAATCTAAATAAACTAAAAAAGAAAAAAAAAGAAAAAAGGAAAAAAATAAAGGAGAAAAACAAAACTAAAAAACGAATGTATATACAGACCGGGACACCGGGATACAAATGACGATCGGGACACAGGGAATATAAATGACGACCGGGACACAGGGACACAACTACAATGGGGACGCCGGGGGGCACAGGGGGATATAAATGACGACCGGGACACCGGGACACAAGGAATATAAATGACGCCCGGGACACTCAAAGAGAAATCACAGACTGGAACACCGGGACACAAATGACGACCGGGACACAGGGAATATAAATGACGACTGGGACACAGGGACATAACTACAAAGGGGACGCCGGGGTGCACAGGGGGATATATAAATGACGATGGCGACTCAGGGAATGGTCGATTAGCAATCACCATCAACAAAGCTCAAGGGCAATCATTAGAATCATGAGGTATAGATCTGAATACGGATTGTTTTCCCATGGACCATTATATGTTGCATGTTCAAGAGTCGGTAAACCTGAAAATCTATTTATATGCACAGACAATGGGACAGCAAAGAATGTTGTATATTCGCAAGTTTTACGTAGTTAAAAACATATATATATATATATATATATATATATATATATATATATATATATATATATATATATATATATATATATATATATATATATATATATATATCTATCTATATTCACAGGTGGGACATAGGGACACAACTACAATGGCGCGTAACTAATATGGCACGTAACGACTTACGTGCGCGGGGGGGCTTGGGGGGGGGCGCGAAGCGCCCCCACCAACTAGGTGTTGGGGTGGCGCGAAGCGCCACCCCAACAGCTAGTATATATATATATATATATATATATATATATATATATATATATATATATATATATATATATATATATATATATATATATATATATCTTCAATAAATATTCATTCAATTAAGTCTTAATAATTTTTATTTATTAAATTCAAAAAAGCGAAAATATTTAAAACGTGTTGTGTTTTCAGTAAAGTGCAAATTATGTTCTGGTCTTGAGAAGGCATGGGGGGTTGACAGCCTTACTCATGCTAATTTTTGTCGTTTTGAGTTCGAGTCGTTTATTTATTGTAATTTAGGTTCGTTTTTGGTTTCATTTATAAAGAGAGTAAAGTATGTACTTTCTGTAAATAAATTTATTTTTCTGAAATAATCTTTTGTTGTGTACTTACGTTCAAACGGACCATAAAAAACACCCCTTGTATTTGTGAACAGCATAAAAAAGGGAATTGAGTAGTGTGTTCACCCTGTCTATATTTAAGCTCAGTAATGGATTTATATATAAATTTATCAAAGTTCTTTTAGTGACATGTTTATACCTATCTAATAATAATAATAATAATAATAAAATGCTTCAATTCTGTTCTTGGGTCTTCAGTCTCTTGTTCATTGTATATTGTTTGTGAAAATTCTGTTCTTCAGGGCTGTATCCATTGTTTTTTGTTTTTTTTTTTTGGGGGGGGGGGGTTACAAAAAACTAAAAACGTATAAAAGTTTGTCTATATTTTTTTTATTACGTTTTATAAGTCGGACAAACATTTCAGGGGGGAGGGGTTCAAAGTCCCTGCCCCCTTGGATACGGCCTTACTGTTCTTATTATTTCTGCATGACTTTAAGCCATATCAAGGTTTTTCCTTAAATTTAAGAAATAGATTTTAAAATCTTTAACACCTTATAATTCAGAATTGAGCAAAGGTATGGGGCTCATTTCCTTGTGTCCTGTTTGGGCATTAGTAAATTTTCTCAAGGTTTCAGTTCTATTATACAATGATTGTCAAAGACCAGTGCTCTTTAGAGGAAGAAAGGGTGAAGATACGTACTTCAAAACATCCTCTCAGGGGATCATTGAGCCTCTGACCCTTTTTTGCAAAATTCAGTCACATAAATCAACTACTTTTCACGATTGACCAAAACCCTTCATCTAGAATCTTACCAATGGGGCCAGATAGCCCCTTACCAGGTGGGACATGCCCACCTAGGAATTTCTAATATCCTGATGCCCCCCTTTTGATATTTAAATTTTTTATTCCAAATTTTACGTGAATTCATCTGAAGGAAGCTTAAAAGACCATTAACTTGGTATTTTTTCTCTGTTTGTCCTCTAGACATTTTATGGTAATGAAAAACATTGTCAGCATATACCTTTTATACCTTTCATATACCTTTTATTTTTTTTATCGGCAACACTTTCAAACAAAACAGAATGCATGGCGCCATTCTTATTTTGTTTTGTTATCTTTTTTGCTTTTTAAATGCATATGCTGGTGACGTCATTCACATGATAAATGTTTTTTTTTCAAACTGAGGCTCTATAGTATAGTCAGGCGAAGGGTACACGTCCTGTCTATGACCCACCAAAATATTGCTATGCCCCACCAGTGGGGCCTTCACGCCACGTTGGAAGTCTCTACTCTAGACTGTATGAGAAACGTGGCTGATTCTGTTAGGATATCCCCAGTACTCAGACAGTACCTAGTATTAGACAAATGTCTTAAATGAAATATATCTTTTATAAACATTGACAGTAGGTTCCCAATCTTAGATATAAAATGTTGATGGTTAGGGCTAGGGAGTAAACTCAGAGTTTTTTCTGTTACCAAATACTTTGCGGCTTTATGATCCATCTTTTTTTTATATTTATCAAGAATTTAGCATGATGTCATAATCATATGATGTCATATAATACACAATGATGTCATAATAAATAATAATATTGATAAAAAGAGGTAAAATTACAAAAATGTATTTTTTGTGATAAATTATATTTTATATTCCCTCCAATCGCTTTCAAGTTTTAAAAAGGGAAATAGACTTTCCTGTGTTCATGCAAATGACCCCTCTCCGGATTCATTTTTTTGTATGCTTGTTCCTATGTTAGTTCCTGTGTTTTGTCATGTCTTTGTTTATCTGCTCCCTCTTGTGTTTGGTACAATGTTTGTTCTTGTAGTAGCAGTAGCGGACAAATTTTGTCTTTTGGCCAGTTCAACTCCCACCTCGTCATACCCTGGACCTTGATGCGTAAGGTCATTCCAAAGATGTTGCTGATAAGCCCTTTTGACAATCTATATGCACATAGTATGTTTTGATTTAGCTCGACTTAACCCTCAACATTTCCTCAAATTTGTACTTCAGTCTCTGTAGAACTCGCCACAGAAGCGGTAGTTGTAGTGGTAGTCGTAGTCGTACTAGTAGTAGTAGTATAGTAGTAGTAGAAACATGCAGATATTGCCTTTTTGGTCAGTTAATCATCTGAGAGGTTCTTCTGAATGTCCATTGTCGTTTTGGGCATTAAAGGTAAAACATGCCCACCTTTCTCAATAAAAATACTGTATGTAAACAATGGGCGAATGACATAACTTACAGCCCATGTCCCAAGGACTGTGGGGGTTGGCATCACCAGAGACATAGTTACTGGTCCTTTCAACTATGCTGAACAAAATGACTATCAAAATATGTTTGGGGAATTGATTTGCGTGGGAAGGGACTGGCTGCCCTCCTATTACTTTTGACTCTTAAAGAGGGCACTGTAACTTCCAATTTTCAATCGAGCTCCTTCCGAAATTTGTACGAAAACTCTTTGGAAAAAAGGGCCATGGTATAACAATAATAAATTCTGCCAGCATTGTTCTTTACTTAGGCAGCGTTATTGCGCGGCCTTGTGCCCTCGTGCCTAGAACTAAACGCGTTCTTCCTCACGTTGACTTACTTTTGGATCTTTTGGTCGTTCTCATTTAAATAGTTCATTGAATTATGTTTTGGTACCTTTTTAGGGTGCGTAGGCCTTTATTAGGCAAATTAAGCGTTTGTGTGGGGGAGGGGTTAAGTTGCTCAGTGATAAATTATGTTCTTTAAAAGTGTTACTGAATTTTTTAATAATCCAATCAAATGAGCCCTCTCAGTTTTTTATGACCATTCGTTCAAAACAACAAAGAAAAACACACAACTCTTTGCTGTCAATTTTTTCGTGATAGTTCTTTTTTTAATCCACGAATTCTAGAATTTTTGACGATAACTCAAAAAATGGTAACGGTATCTGAATTCTTAGAAACTGGAACGTGACTCAAATTCATGTCAGAACTTTTGTCAAAAAGAAAAGACAAAAAGAAAAGAATAGCTATAGGCTGGTAATTGCTTGGGTCTGTTTTATCTCCTTTTTTAAAAATTAGATTGACTGGGGCAACTTTCTAGGTTTCTGGGAATATCCCAAGTATTGAGGATATGTATTGGAAGCAATGGAACAGAAACTAAACTTATTCTTTAAATATTTGTAGATAATTGTCTCAACCTAAGGAATTTCCGTTCTTTAACTTCACTATTGAAGTTTCTTCACTATTGAAGTTTAACTTCACTATTGAAGTATTCACTATTCACTATTGAAATAAACATACTATACTTTTGAGATGATGGAAGTCACTAGGTACTTTTTTTTATAAATAATAAAAAATTATAATATATAGTTATAAAAAATATAATTATAATTATAAAAAATATATAAAAACATAATATAATTATATATTATGAATATATATATATATTATAAAAATATATATATATATAATATATATATATATATATATATATATATATATATATATATATATATATATATATATATATATATATATATTATAAAAATATATTATAATTAATAATTATAAAAAATTACAATATATATTATAATAATCTGAAGAATCAAGCGTACTATGTGACCTAACATTAAAAGAATTAGCATTCAAATCAGCACTTGTCCAATTGTTCATCTCTCTCACTTTTTAAAATATAGTTCTCAAGAAAATAGCGGTTTGAAAAAGCTCTTTTAGAAACTTGAACGTGGCTCTCAAATTCAAAACAGGATTCTGATGGGTAATCAAATTCTGGTGGGAGTTTATTTGTCGGTAAACTAACGTACGGCACGTGGTTTTTCTTATTTTTTCCTGCTATTTCTTTAAATCTTTCATTTGTACTAAGGTTTCAGATAGAATGAAAGAGTGACTTTTTATCATTTTTCTTAATTTTTCCTGCTATTTTTTAAAAGTTTTTATTTTATTCTTTATATTTCCTATTTTTCTGCTATTTTACGTAAAAGTTTTGCCATTCTGTCTTGTGCCACACTTATTATACTTGTGGTACTTGTATGATAAACCCCTTACTGCTCAGTTTGCTCATTCATTGACCCATTATTGAACCGTTCTTTTTTCGTTAGTTTCTATCAGCTTAGCGTAGAAAGGATGGAAAATATAGTTTGGGCTATATATTTGCACATTAGGAGGTGGGGGGAGTATTTGAACAGTATAAAGTTAGAAAACAATTCTTGGAGCATAACATGAAGAATAATTGTACCTAACACATTAGACATGCAGACCCGCTACACTTTACCCTCCCCCCTAATGTGTAAATATATAGCCCAAATTTGTTTCTAAAGTGTTTTATTTTTATCTTACTTCGGTATGTTTCATTAGAATTGAAAGTCAGAGAAACATATTAGAAGAATATTAGGATGGGGGTTTATCATACAAATACCAAAAATCAACTGAAAGTAAGCAACATTAAAGTTTTAAACGAATAGGAATTACTCCGTATATTTGGGCGACCACCAGTTCTTCAACCCTCGCTCTTTACGCTAAAGTTTGACTTTTTGTATACTCTTTAAGAAAGACTGCTGAAATCCAATGGCTATCGACTTTGAAAGGGAAGTATTTCAGAAGAACTTTAAAACTTTAGAGTAACGAGCGAGGGTCGAGAAAGAGGGAACCCCTTCATATCCGGAATAATTTCTGCTCGTTTTAAGTTTTAATGTTGCCCCTTACTTTCAGGTGAAAAAAACTTGTTTTTTAATATTTAATATCTAGAAGAAATCAATAAATAAATCAATTTATTAATACTAAAAGAAAAACTATTACAAAAGTAAAGCAGTCATTAGGCCCAAGAAGCTTTGCTTGTAATGGACCACAGAGAACAAGAATAAAACACTTTTATAAAAAAAAGAAAAAAAGAAAGGCTATTAAGGAAATAATAATAAAGAAATAGCTTTATAGAATATTTTTTAGCGATGTTATTTATGCCTGTGTAGATAAGTTAATTCAAACTTTTGATGGTGATTGCACATATAATTAAAACATTACTTTTTGACCCCCCCCCCCCCCCCTATATGACTTTGTTACTTAGATTGGTTCCGGTCCAGATATCTCAATTGGTAGTTGAATAAGTCTTCTCCTAATGTTCTAAGGTTATTGTTGTATTTTTATATGATGGACTAGAAAGAAAAACATTTTTAACTCCCTACTATTTTCTATGACAGTTCTTTTTTTGTTTGATTAGCTTGTGTATGTTTGCCTGGAAGTGACTCATTAAAACGAAGAATTGCGCAAATCCAGTTGTTGACAGCGCTTTTTATAAGAATATTTTCCTACATGCCATAAATCTTTATCTTTATAGCTCTCTGAAAAGGAATTTGTTCATTAAGTTGCGTCAGTTGACTGGGAAGTGATGTCTGGAAAAGTTTCGCCCTCGGGCCCTAGGCCCATGGGCCCCGTAAAAAATCGATCCTGTACGGATATCATATGTTTGCTTCTATTCTTATTCTTCCTTGGAGGCTGGGGAATCGTTGGATATTTCGGTGAGTAATTACTTACAACTATTCATGTTTTTTGCCTTTGAGAATTTGAATAATTCATTGATTAAAATAAATCCTTGTTGCTATAAACACGTTTGCGATCCTGAACCCAATAAGGAGACAGCAGGGTCGTATACAGGGGAGAGTTACCCAAGTTTGACCCTCTGCACCCCGAAATTTGTTTGTGATTTGGGCAATAGTAACAAAAATAATGTAAAAAGATTTTCGTTGCGTTTTGTAAAGTTTTATTTTCTCGTAACCCCTCCCCCTCCTGAAAAAATTGTGGGAGGTAGATCCCCTCTGGGAACTGATCTGATGCACCCCTTTCCCAGTGGAAAAGTGAAAAGTCACGACTTAAAAATTAATCGTGCATGTTAACACACCGTTAGTCGGGATTAATCCCGACATTTTCCGTCGTTAAAAAGTAAAATCTTGAGAAATTATTTATTTTAAGGCAACCACTGTATTTGTTATGCTTATTGTTCAATGAAGTTCGCTGCTAATATGGTGACTGAGGACTCAAACTCCGCCGATGAACATTGATAAATAGAAACAGCATCAAATATTAATAAAGATATTAATCACCACGAAAAATAGAAACAACTACTGGTCTGAAGAGCCTCCTTCCGCGGGAAAAATTCTAAAATCTTGGTCTAAAGATGGAAGTATTGACGGTTCTATCACTCCCTCTGCCGTGCTGGCTGAATCTGTGCATACCTGTACTTAAAATGTATACCTAGCGATACGTTTTATAAAATTCTATAAGAAATACTAATTACATTTAGGTTTCTTTATTCACAAACAAATAAGTTTCTACATATTACAAATACTGCACTTAGAAAAAAAATGCTTGTGTTGCCTTTTTTGCTTGTGTGCAACATGAGATGCTAACCAGTTTCTTCAATTCCAACAAAATAATAACTAATATAAACAAGAGCTAAGAGCTCATATGGCACTTGTGACGAGGTCGGAAGAGCCAAGAGATCATATGGTATGAGCTCTAGCAAAATTCTAAGAATCAATAGATTGCTTTAAAAGGAAAATCAGAGGCTTAATGCCGATCAGGATTCAAAATAAGAGCTCTGAGTCACGATGTCCTTGTAAATATCCAAATTCATTAAGATCCGATCACCCACTCGTAAGTTATAAATGCCAAATTTTTTCTAATTTTTCCTCTCCCTTCAGCCCCCAGATGTTCGAATCTGGGAAAACGATTTTATCAAGTCAATTTGTACAGGTCCCTGACACGCCTACCGATTTTCATCGTCCTAGCACGTCCAGAAGTACCAAACTCGCCAAATCACTGAACCCCTCCCCCTAACTCCCCCAAAGAGAGCAAATCCAGTACGGTTACGTCAATCACGTATCAAGGACATTTGCTTATTCTATCCACCAAACTTCATCCCGATTCCTCCACTCCAAGTATTTTCCAAGATTTCCCCCTCCAACTCCCCCCAGTGTCAAAAGATCTGGTCGGGATTTGAAATAAGAGCTCTGAGACACGAATTCCTTCTAAATATCAAATTTCATTAAGATCCGATCACCTATTCGTTAGATAAAAATACCCCAATTTTCACGTTTTCCAAGAATTCCGGTTTCCCCTCCAACTCCCCCAATGCCACAGGATCTGGTCGGAATTTAAATTAGTGCTTTAAAGCACAAGATCCTTCTAAATATCAAATTTCATTAAGATCAGATCACCCTTTCGTAAGTTACAAATACCTCAATTTTTAAAATTAACCCCCCCCCCCACTCCACCAAAGAGAGCAGATCCGGTCCAGTTATGTCAGTCACGTATCTTAGACAGGTTTTTATTCTTCCCATACAGTTTCATCCTGATCTCTCCGCTTTAAGTTTTACGGTCCCCCCAACTGCCCCCCCCCCCCAATGACGGTGGATCCGGTTGAGATTTAAAATAAGAGATCTGAGTTACGAGGTCCTTCTAAATATGAAGTTTCATGAAGATCCGATCACTCCTTCATAAGTTAAAAACACGTCATTTTTTTTTAATTTTTCAGAATTAACCCCCCCTCCCAATAGAGCGGATTCGTTCTAATTATGTAAATCACGTATCTAAGACTTCTGCTTATTTTTCCCACCAGCTTTCATCTCGGTCCGTCCAATCTAAGCGTTTTCCGTGATTTTAGGTTCCCCCACCCCAAACTCCCCTCATTGTCACCAGATCCGGTCGGAATTTAAAGTAAGAGCTTTGAGACACAATATCTTTCTAAATATCAAATTTCATTGAGATCCGATCACCCTTTCGTAGTTAAAATACGTCGTTTTTTCTAATTTTTCTGAATTAACAACCCCACCCCAACTACCCCAAAGAGAGCGGATCCGTTCCAGTTATGTCAATCATGTATCTAGGACTTGTGCTTATTTTTCCCACCAAGTTTCATCCCGATCCCTCCACTCTAAGTGTTTTCCAAGATTTTAGGTTTCCCCCTCCCAACTCCCTCCCCCCAATGTCACCAGACCCGGTCGGGATTTAAAATAAGAGCTCTGAGACACGATAGCCTTCTAAATATCAAATTTCATTGAGCGGATCCGTTCCGGATATGTCAATCATGTATCTAGGACTAGTACTTATTTTTCCCGCCAAGTTTCATCCCGATACCTCCACTCTAAGTGTTTTCCAAGATTTTAGGTTTCCCCCTCCCAAATCCCCCCCCCCCCCAATGTCACCAGATCCGGTCAGGATTTAAAATAACAGCTCTGAGACACGATATCCTTCCAAACATCAAATTTCATTAAGATCTGATCAACCGTTCTTAAGTTAAAAATACTTCAATTTTTCTATTTTTCGAATTAACGGGCCCCCCTCTCCCCCCCAGACGGTCAAATAGGGAAAACGACCATTTCTAATTTAATCTGGTCTGGTCCCTGATACGCCTGCCAAATTTCATCGTCCTAGCTTACCTGGAAGTGCCTAAAGTAGCAAAACCGGGACCGACAGACAGACCGACAGAATTTAAAGTGCCATAAAAAGAACATTAATTTTTTTTTGTAAAACAGCAAACATCAAACCAGACTCTTTAAATAATATCATTTCCATTTCCCCACCTTAAAACCCTACCATCCTTCCTCCTTGCCTTTCCAATTAAGTTAATACAAAAATCCTTTCGAGAAATTGATAAAAACCTCACTGGGTCGGTACTGAAGAGCAACAGGTTGATTGAAATTACTGTTGATCATATTTCTGCAAAAATTACATTTTTGACATGCCTCTATAATGACTCACTTGCTTTGATATGCTTGTACAAGTATTGAATTGCTTCGATGTATTTCGATAATAATAATAATATCGGCTGTGCTTTAATTTCTCGTGAAATAAGAATTTTATGATTTGTTAATGACAAAACCGAAGAAGAAAAGGACTAGTACATCTGTGCTAGTTCAATGTCAAACAAACAAATGTAGGTTAAAAGAAGGACCTAGATCTTTAACTTTGGCCAAAAGCTCTAGACACTTCTATTATTGGAGTGATTATTTTCAGACCTGTCATAGGCAGCGCAATAGTGCTGCCTAAGTAAAGAACGATGTTGGCACAGTGTATTAATATTTTTTTTTGTCTTAGACCAGGGTACTTCGTATCGAAGGAGTTGTCTTTGAAAATTCAAAAAGGGGTTGTTCGATTGGAAATTGAAATGGCTAGTGTCCTTTTTAATAGTTGAAAGTGATTTGAGGGCAACTAATCCCCCTCCCATGCCCACCCTTTCCCCAAACACATCCAATCAGAATTTTGAGATAGCCATTTTGTTCAACGTAGTTGAAAGGTCCGGAAATTAGGGTTGTAAGCTATGCCCGTAGAGCATAACAGGTTTTTTAGAAAGCGTTGTCGTAGAAACTTTAAAAAGGGCTCATTCGATTGGAAATTGAGAGGAATTCTGCCTTTTTAAACAGTCGAAAGTGATCAGAGGGCAAATGCCCCCCCCCCCCCCCGCACCACGCCTGGCATTTTCTAAAACACTTCCAATCAAAATTAGGGATATCCAATTTGTTCGACGTTGTTGAAAGCTCCGGAAATTAAGTTTTTGAGGATGACAAATCCCCCCCCCCATCCTTCAGAGCGAGAGTTGTAAGTTGTGCCCTAGGGGCATTTAAGGTTTTTATACAAAGCGTGTTCATATAAACTTGGGAGGGGGCTCATTAGATTGGTAATCAGAAGTTCTAGTGGCATTTTTAAGAGTCAAAGTGATCGGGGAACAGCTGCCCCCTTTCCCCGACACACACGTTTATTGTCACGAAATGCATCTAATAGAAATTTTGAGAGACCCATTTTATTCAAAATAGTCTAAATATCATATGAAAAGGCTCTTGGGTTGAAAAAAAACCCCAGAGCCTGGAAGTAAGTGTTGTAAGTAATGCCCCCGGAGCATTTAAGGTTTTATGGAAGGGATGGCTGAATAAACTTTAGAGGAGAATCTGATTAAAATTGTTAGATAGCTATTTGGCTCAAAATTGTCCAAAGAACATATAACAATGCCTCTAGGGTTGACACAACCCCCCAGTACCCCCGGATAAGGCTGTAAGTCACGCCCTGGGGGCATATTAGGTTTTTGTGGAATGGGTGGTCGTATAAACTTCAGATTGGGCTCATTTGATTTGAAATTGGAAATTATGGTACCCTTTTTAAGAGTCAAAAGTGATTTGAGAGCAACCAGCCCCCACCCACACTCATCATTTCCCCAGAGACGTCTGATTAAAATGTGGAGATAGCAAATTTATTAATTGTAGTCGAAGGATCCAGAAATTATGTCTTAGTAAGCCAATCCCGCCTCCACAGCTCTCAGGGCAAGGGTTGTAAGCTATGCCCCGGGGGCAAATAAGGTTTTTATAGAATAGGGGTGGTCGTACCTTTTTGAGAGTCAAAGTGATCTGAGGGCTGCTATCCCCCCTCAACATATCGTTCTTCCCAAAATGTGTCGATATTTTTTTTAGATAGTCATTTTAGTCTAAGTAGTCCAAAGATCATATAACAATGCTTTTGGGGTTGATACAAACCATTAGAGCTTGGAGGTGAGGGTTGTCAATTATGCCGCGCGGCATTTAAGGTTTCTATGGTAGGGATAGTTCTTGAAATTTAGAAGAGAACTCATTTGGTTGAAAATTGGAACTTCTAGTTCCTTTTTGAGCGTCAAAAGTGATGGGGGGCATTTAGCCCCTCCTCTCCCCGACAAAACGCATCTTTTCACTAAATATATCTGATAGAAATTATGAGATAGTGATTGTGTTCAAAGTAGTCCAAAGAACATATAATAATGCCTCTAGGATTGACACAACCAATACCTCTAGGATTGACACAACCCCCTAGCGCCCTGGGGATAGGGTTGTAAGATATACTTTGAGGGCATATAAAGTTTTTATGGAATAGACGGTCGTATAAACTTCAGATGGGGTCCATTTGATTTGAAATTGGAAGTTATAGTGTCCTTTCTAAGAGTCAAAGTGATTTGAGAGCACCCTCCCTCCACGCCCATCATTTTCATAACAAACATCCAAACAAAGTTTTGAGACATCAATTTTTTTTAGCATTGTTGCAAAGATCAGTAATTATGTGTTTGGAGATGTCCCCCCCGAGGCTTCAGGGCATTGGCTGCAAGTTATGCAATGCGTTCATTGTTTACATATAGTATATGTTATTGAGAAGAGGTATGCATGTTTGACCTCTACTTTCCAAAAATACGAAGGGCATTAAGATGGGTCTTTCAGGAAATGTTGAGGGGACAGGAATGACTGAGTATATTAATTTGGAATTTTCAGGAAATGATAAGGGAGATTATCAATTGACCATGAAGGCAATATTTGCACGTTACTACTACTACAACTACTGCTGCTTCAGCTGCAACCAAAAGCACTATTACTACGACCACTACTATCCAAACAACGGAACGTTGAGAGAAAATTTGAACTAAATCAAAACAGACTATGTGTATACAGATTGTTGATACGGTCGTATCAGCAATATTTGTCTAACGGCTTATTCTACCAAGAGGAAACTTCAGGGGCATCATGAGTGGAATGTTCAGTTGACCAAAAGGCAAAATGTAAATGTTACTACTGTTATTAATACTGCTGCTACTACTGTTACTACTGATAATTATACGCTATTACTGCTACTACTGTTCCTACTACTACCACTACTACTATGATAATAGTACTAGCTTTCAAGGAATATTTAGGTGGGTGCTGAACTAAATAAAATCAAAATATGATCATGTAGATTATCAAAAGGGTGACAAAGCAGTATCACAATAACGGCTTACAATATTAAGTTAGACCTTTCAGGGTAAGTTGTGACAGATTTTGAACTAGCCAGGAGACACTATGTGTATACTTTTGATACTACTTCTACGGTTATTGCGACTACTGACACTTAAGGGCATTAAGTTGAAACGTTTAGGACGAGTTTCAATTAAAGGAAAAAGCTATACGCATGCAAGCATTAAAAGGGCATATAAGCAATATCATAGGCAGCGCTGCTTTATCATGGTAAGTAATATCATTGATATTTTAAAGGACCTAATTTGGTTGGAAATTCAAAGTTCTAGTACCGCTTTTAGAGTAAAAAATGATTGGAGGACAATCAGCCTTCCTCTTTAGCTCATAATTTTCAAAACACTTCCAATCAAAATTTAAGATAGCTATTTTCTACAGCATAGCTAAAAGGTCTTGTAACTTATCTCTTGGGCTCGTAGGTCAATCCCCCTCAGTTATGCAATTTGCCCATTATGTTTAAAAACTAAATGTTGCCTTAAGATTAGAACAAAATACACTGTGTTAATTCTAATTCCCACTAAGGCATCTCAGCAGTATCCCAAGAACGACTGAGGGTATTATGTTCAAACTTTCAGGGCTACTACTATAACTAATTCTGCTCTTTAATTTAAACCAAATCAAAATAGTGTAAGTGTATCCAAGCTGTCAAAGATCGTAGACAGATTTTTTTGGCGAATGGTGTCAAGGTTTCTATTTCCGGTCAACTAGAAAAGGTATGAAACTAAATTATTATGAAACTATTTATTCATGCCTTCCACTTCTCTAACAGTTCGCAGTAACGAACTCTAGTAAGGAGTGACCCGACTCAATAGTAACCGAAACTCGTCTACAGTACTAAACTCGTCTCGGTTACATTAGAGTTAAATAGTAACCGAAAAATTATTATGAAACTAAATTATACACTACTGTTTGTGTCCAGATTTTTAAAATGGTATTTAAAATGGTAAATTTTAAAATTGTTAAAGATTGATGAAAAGTTTCTCCGGCATGTAAATAGCAGGCTAAACTATAAAGTTTAAAAAAAACCGAAAAGATTTAAACTATTATTTTCTTCTTCCCTGAAAAACTATACCAATATAAAACGAATATAAATTAATTAAAGGAAATTTTTTTCACAAAATAAGTTTTTCAATGAAAAGTAAAAAAAACCTCCATTAATCTGAAAATGAACAAATATGAAGCAAAATAATCTGCCAAGCTTAAAACTACCACAAATCAGCATCGATAAATAAATGAAACCCAAAATGAACAGAAATTACAGAGTCAAACTGAGAACGAGCAGAAACTAACATGAGTAGGGGTCATAACCCCAATGTCTACCCAACGCCAGAACATAATTTGCACATCACTGAAAACTAAAAATAATTTTACATGTTTTTACTTCTATAACTTGAATAAATCAAATATTATTAACATTTTAATTAATAAATAACAGCATATTTATATTAACTGACAATGCACAGTCACTATGTCCTGGCCCTGGCCTTGGGAACTTATGTTCTGGCCTTGGGAAGGCATAGGGGTTTTGAGTCCTACTTATGATAATTTCAGCTCCTTTTGAGTTTTGACTCGGTTTTTAACAGTAATTTCTGTTCGTTTTGGGTTTAATTTATTTATCAATGCATCACTTGTGGTAGTTTTATGCTTGGTAGATATTTTGATTTTTTTTTTCATATTTGGTGTAATAGAATTCTTTACTTTTCTTTGAAAAACTTATTTTGTGGTAACTTTTTTTTTAATTAACACAAGTAAAGAGTGACATTAAAACTTAAAAAAACAGAAATTTATCCCTATATTAGGGGACCTCTTCCTCCTTTCCAACCAGCGCTTTTCATGCCAAAGTTTAACTTTAGCGGCTAGGACTAATCAAACAGTTCGTGGTAACGAACTGTAGTAAGGAGTGACCCGGCTCAATAGTAAACGAAACTCTAAAAAACAAAATTTTTATACTAAAAGATACATCAAAAGAATCGGCTTTTTATGCAGATTTCATCAAATTTAGTCTTTGCCATCAAAAGTTACAAGCCTGAGAAAATTTGCCTTATTTTGGGAAATAGGGGGAAAACCCCCTAAAAGTCACAGAATCTTAACGAAAATCACACCATCGCATTCAGCGCATCAGAGAACCCTACTGTAAAAGTTTCAAGCTCCTATCTACAAAATGTGGAACTTCGTATTTTTTGCCAGAAGACCGATCACGGGTGCGTGTTTATTTGTTTTATTTCCCAGGGGTCATCGTATCGACCGAGTAGTCCTAGAATGTCGCAAGAGGACTCATTCTAACGGAAATTAAAAGTTCTAGTGCCCTTTTTAAGTGACCAAAAGAATTGGAGGGCAACTAGGCCCCCTCCCACGCTAATTTTTTCCCAAGTCAACGGATCAAAATTTTGAGATAACCATTTTGTTCAGCATAGTCGACAACCATAATAAATATGTCTTTGGGATGACTTACTCCTCCACAGTCCCCAGGGGAGTGGCTGCAAGTTACAAACTTTGACTAGTGTTTATATGCAGTAATGGTTATTGGGAAGTGTACAAACGTTTTTCAGGGGGATTATTTTAGGTTTGGGGGTGGGGTTGAGGGGAGGGGGCTATGTGGGAGGATCTTTCTTTGGAGGAATATGTCATGGGGGAAGAGAAATTCAATGAAGGGGGCGCAGGATTTTCTAGCATTATTATAAAAAAAAACAATGAAAAAATAAATATGAAAAAGTTTTTTCAACTAAAATTAAGGAGCAGCATTAAAATTTAAAGCGAACAGAGATTATTACGCATATGAGGGTTTCATCTCCTCCTAAATACCTCGATCTTTCGCTAAAGTATTTTTAGTAACTTCAACTATTTATTTTACTGCCTTTCTGATTCAGGGGCCATTCTTTTAGTGGTGGGACAAAGTTTAAGTTTAGCGTAAAGAGTGAGGTATTAACGAGGGGACAATCCCCCTCATATACATAATAAAAATATAAGTATATAAAAGTTCGTTACGTATGTTAATTCTTAAGTTACGTATATTTTTTTCTAACAAGAACGTTCGTTAAAAATTAAAGGTTCTAGTTGCCCTTTCAAGTAATCCAAAAATCGGAGGGCAATTAGACCTCCTCCCCCATCCCTTTTTTCTCAAAATCGTCTGATCAAAACTAAGAGAAAGCCATTTAGCCAAAAAAAGAATTAATATGCAAATTTCATTTTAAAAATTTATGTGCGGAGAGCCAAAATCAAACTTGCATTAATTCAAAAACGTTCAGAAATTAAATAAAAAAACATGTTTTTTTAAACGAAAGTAAGGAGCCATATTAAAACTTAAAACGAGATGAAATTACTCCGTGTATGAAAGGGGCTGCTCCCTTCTCAACGCCCCGCCCTTCACGCTAAAGTTTTTTACTGTTTAATAAAGTAGAATTGAGAGAAAGAGTCAAACTTTAGCGTAAAGAGCGGGGCGTTGAGGAGGAAAAGCCCCTTTCATATACGGAGTAATTTTTGTTCGTTTTAAGTTTTAATGTCGCTCCTTCCTTTCATTTAAAAAAATTTGTTTTTTTTTGTTTATTATCTTCAGGGATGAAGGAGGTACAGGGGGTGTTAACCCTACTCCTGTTTGTGGTAGTTTCTGTTTATTTTAAATTTTAATCGATTATTTACTCTAATGTGTGTTCATTTATTTAATAGTATTGATTTATTACACTCGAATTATTATTTGAATTTATTTCCAATGGTCCCAGGTTTAATGTAGTTCTTTATTTTTCATTAAAAAACTTCTTTCTTGGCCATAGTAAAGTACTGTGGTTGTTATAATCGTAGTAACCGACCTTGTAACTGTTAACTGTTACTGTTTTTGTAACTGTTATTTTGTAACTGTTATTTTGTTATTTTGTAATTTTGTAACTGTTACTTGTCTTGGAAACTTTTAGTCGTAGCAATAATTGGGGCAGGAGAAGTAGTGGTTGCTGCTTTAGCGGCAGTAGCGTTGACAATTCAACATGCCTTGAAAGTTTCAACTTTATATCCTATTCTGTTACTGAGATCTTGAATCTATATGGTATTTTGACAACCTGGATACACTTTAACTCTTTTGACTTAGTTCAATGGTAGTAGCAGCAGTATTAGTTTTAATAGTTGTATGTCGTCGTTACAAGTAGAACTCATTGTTGCATTTGCAGTAGAAGTTGTTTTCCGAGTGAGGTCGTGTTCGAAGGCAGCCGCGTTCTCAAGTAGTTGTATTTGCAATCGCAAGTAGTCACTGTAGCAAATAATTGCAGACACGCAGTCGCAAGTAGTTGCAGTTGCAAGCATCCGGAGTCGCAATTAGTCACGGTCGTAAGCAGTCGCAGTCATAAGCAGTCGCAAGTAGATGCAATAGCAGTCGCAAGTAGTCGCTACCATATTTACAGGTAACTCTATTTGCTTGCTGTTGCAGAATTAGTCACAATCGCTAGTAGTTGCAGTCACAATCACAAGTAGCCACAGTTGGAAAGCGTAGTCGAAGTCACAGTCGCAATCAGTTGCACTTACTCACGCAAGTAGACGTAATCGTAAGGAATTACTATTACAAGAAGTCGTGATCATCATTGCCAGGCTTCGCAGTTGCCCCTGAATCACTTTCGACCTGTAAAAAGGATACTAGAACTTTCAATCAAATGTGTTCCTTCCGAAGTCTTTTCGAAGTTTAATACGAAGTGGCCTTGTGAATAGAAGAAGAAAAAAATAGTACAGTCAAACCTTATCGCTCTTTACTTAGGCAGCGCCTTTCGCTGCCTATGATCAAGGGAAGATTTAACTCCTGAATTCGGCTAATTGGGAAACACATATTTAGACCAAGGTTTCAGCTTAATATTCTAAGCCATTCCTGGGATACTGCTGATAGGCCTTTTGACAACCTGCGCGCACATGTTGTATCTGAATATAGTTCAACATCCCCTGAAAGTTTCACCTTACTATACTTAGCCTTAGTAGTAGTAATATGGACATAGTGCATTTTGTTTAGGTCAACATTCCGCTCAACATACTGTGAAAGTTTCCAGTTAATATCCTAAACCGTTCCTGTGATATTGCTGATACGCCCTTTTGACAACATGTATGAAAATAGTGTGTTTTGGTTTAGTTCAACAACCCCTCGTTTGTCCCTGAGTGTTTCACGTTAATACCCTTAGTCTTAGTAGTAGTAATAGTAGCAGTAGAAGTGGAAGTAGTAGCAGAAGTATGCACATAGTGCAGTAAGAATTGTATTTTATGGTTTTAGTGTCGTTCTTTCGTTTCGCTTACAAAAAATTCTTGTTTTTCTTTTCTTCGTCTCAAAATGAAGCGACTAGGGGGCTTTACTAAAAACCTAATAATAATTTTAGCACTTTGAACAGTCCTGGTTGCCAGTGAGATGAAATGTAACTGTCTGAGTGACTTGTCGTGACTCCTACTTCCCTGCATGAGTAATGGTACGTCACTGCTTGTAACCTTTATCAAGAGAGCATAGGGCCTAACACTAAAGTATTCATACATTTTTAATTTTTCTTTTTATACGCTTACGATTGTTTTTGCTGTAATGAAAATTCTTAAGCCGAACTGGCCATAACAACAGACAACAAAGAGAGATAAAACTCAACAAAAAAAAAAAACCTCAAACGAGAATGTGATCAGTAGAGAGAAAAGAGATGGAAGACTAAAATAACGTCTATATCTAAAGTAGGCATTCTCAGCTAGTTTAGATACAGGCGAAATATCCGCGTTATTCTAGTCTTTCATCTCTTTTCTCTCTACTGGCCGCAGTCTCGTTTGAGGTTTTTTTTTTTGTTAAGTTTTATGTCTCTTTGTTGTTTTTTGCTGTAATGTAACGTCGCTGTCTGGAATTTCAGTAAGGAATTGTGTAATTGAAGACGGAATATTCCTTCGTTTTGAAGGAATATTCGCTTTGACAGCACGTCTCCTGTTTTGACGTCTCCTGTTATTTATCTGCTTTTTTTTTAATCTTAGCTTTCACTACTGGGCACCCTGAGCAGCTAATATACCCCACTGATTCGAATGGAAACCTTTGTGGAAGAACACAAGGATATGAAAACAAAACTAAGTTGTTCTTCTTTGATTTATCGAGATGTGCATCGCCTACCGTTGTTCTGACCGGATGTCCTACCCCTCAGGTAAGAACCTCAGATCAGGTTAGGTGTTGGAATTATGAAAATTGTCCTACCCAGAATTTTTATTTGCGATTTTGGAGGTGGGAAAGGTTGACTAAAAGTCTAGGAAATTATTTGTCCGGGTTTATCGTAAATTTTTGATATGTGAAATCGACTACGTTAAAATTATAACTCTATACCTATACCTATAAATACTCTATACTCTATAAGTTTTTAGTATTCATTGTGTATTCTAATTTGAAAATAGCTACATAGTGTTATAACCTCAAAAGACATTAAGAAGAAACTTCAAACACTACATATCACTACAGGTGACTTGGTCATAGAAGCGGTTACCTTTCCACCATTGTGAATCAATAGTTATGAATCATCTATGATTCACTATGAGGCACGCTATGTGAATTGTCTAGTTGGAGATGGTGATTTAATACGTATCCTTTTTCTTTGATCCAGAATAGCCTCTTAAGCTAAATTTCAGCAGAAGCAGTAAATCTTTATAAATGTAATTGACAACGATACATCCATGATTTTTTCTGGGGGGGGGATAAAAAAAAACTAAAAATATAAAATATTGTTTAACGCATTTTGTTAGGGTTTCATGAGTCGAAAAAATTACAGAAGGGAAAGGGAGGTCCAACCATGTAAGCCCATCCTCCTGGATACGGCCTTGGTAATGGATCAAGCAACGTTGTTCTCTGATTTCCGGCTCACATATGGGATTTAGTTTGGAACGTATCTATTCCAGGATATTTAACGTATCCCTAACGAAGGTTTTATACCGGATTTCACCGGTTACCGGATTTTTACCGGATATACCGGAAAAGCTAGATCGTCAACTAATCTCTATCTAATCATAAAATCAACACTAAGGTTGTTTATTATTACAAGGAATAAAATTGGGCTTATCAAGGTTCCATGGGGAATACCTTTGTAACTTTGGACCAAGGTTGCCACCCCTAGTGATTTGCCACTATTTCTAGTGATTTTTTATGTTGTCTAGTGATTTTCTTCTAGTTAGTGATTTATAGTGATTTCTGTTCTAAAACTAGTGTTTTTTTTTCCTAAATCTAATAATTTTCCACGATATAGTGCGTAAATTCATGATTCAATTGAGTAAATCATATAAGAAGCTAATTAATAACAAAAACGCAAAGTAGTGATTCATTTCAGTTCCTAATATCTTCCAGATTAGTATTTATGCAAATATACCGCCTTTGAAACGTCCGATTTCCCGCCTTATTCCCATATCAGATATAGACCCCAGAGCGTTATCACCAAGATAATATGCGAAACTAGGTAATCGCGAAATTGCAAAAATGTTCTATACTTTCTGTTTCACAACATTTGCTCAGATCGAATTTATGTCTTCATATTTATGTTTTTTTTTCTCTATAATCTATGAGTTTTAAATTAGATTTTTTTTCCTGTTAAAACCTTTGAAAGTGGAGTGAATGGCGGATATGAATACACCCTCTAACCTCTACATCTGCAAATACAGCAGAAATGGAGTCATTGTAAAATAAGAAGCTAGGTATACATTAAATCTAATTTTCTAAATGAAAAAAGAAATCATTGAAAAGGATAATAGGACTTTACTTTTTATAATTGAATTTGTCATATAACTAGATTAATTAAATCGATTGTAGATTGATAATTGAAGTCGGTTGGGAGTAAGGGATATCTACTCTGGGAATTGTCTAATGGTTTTGATCTTTACTTCTAATATATAATCGAAACTCCAATAATTCTCCTGATTCTCTTATATCTAACTAGCTGTTGGGGTGGCGCTTCGCGCCACCCCAACACCTAGTTGGTGGGGGCGCTTCGCAACCCCCCCAAGCCCCCCCGCGCGCGTAAGTCGCTACGCGCCATATTAGTTACGCGCCATTGTAGTTGTGTTCCTATGTCCCACCTGTGAATATATATATATATATATATATATATATATATATATATATATATATATATATATATATATATATATATATATATATATATATATATATATATATATATATATATATATATATATATATATATATATATATATGTTTTTAACTACGTAAAACTTGCGAATATACAACATTCTTTGCTGTCCCATTGTCTGTGCATATAAATAGAATGTCAGGTTTAACGACTCTTGAACATGCAACATATAATGGTCCATGGGAAAACAATCCGTATTTGTGTCCCGGTCTGTATATACATTCGTTTTTGAATTGGTCTTTTTTTAGGTTTTAGTTTTTTACCTTTTTTTAGTATTTTTTTCTTTTTTTTAGTTTTGTTTTTCTCCTTTATTTTTTATTTTTTTCCTTTATCATTTTTTTTTAGCTTTTTAGCTTTTTTAGTTTTTTGTTAGTTTTTAGTTTTTTTTTTCTTTTTTTTGTAGTTTTTACCTTTTTTATTAGTTTTTAATTTTTTTTTTACTTATGTCCTGGTCGTCATTTATACTCCCTGTGTCCCGGTCGTCATTTGTGTCCCGGTGCTTTGTTGATGGTGATTGCTAATCGAACATTCCTTGTGTCTCGGTCGTCATTTATATTCCCTATGTGCCGGTGTCCCGGTCGTCATTTGTGTCCCGATGTCCCGGTCTGTAATTTCGTCAGTCGAAAACATGACGTCAGTCGACACAGAAACATCATGTCACCTGACAGATCCACAGACAGACAACTTATTTTTATATCTATACTAGCTGTTGGGGTGGCGCTTCGCGCCACCCCAACACCTAGTTGGTGGGGCGCTTCGCGCCCCCAAGCCCCCCCGCGCGCGTAAGTCGTTACGCGCCATATTAGTTACGCGCCATTGTAGTTGTGTCCCTGTGTCCCACCTGTGAATATAGATAGATTTATATATGTGTTTCAAACTACGTAAAAATTGCGAATATACAACATTCTTGGCTTTCCCATTGTCTGTCCATATACAAAGCCGTATGTACTAATAATGACGTCATATGCAAACGCTCTTTTTACAAACAAACAAACATGCATACACACAACTCGTTTTTATATAGATAGCTAGATAGATAGATACAATACAAATTAACTACGTAAAACTTGTGAATATACAACAGTCTTCGCTGTCCCATTGTCTGTGCGTATAAATAGATTGTCAGGTTTACCGACCCTCAAAGATGCAACATACAATTGTACATTGGTAAAGCAATCTGTATTAAGATCTATACCGCATTTTTCTAGTGATTGCCCTTGAGCTTTGTTGATGGTGGTTGCAAATGCTAATCGAATTGGGAATTGCAATCTTTTAAATTGAAAAAGCAGATCCGTTGGAATCATGGGAATGCGAGGAATAAGAACAGCCTCACCCTCATAAGGCCCTGTCAAGATTGTGGCCTCTATTAGGTTTTCCATTGTTTTTTTTTTTACGGCGAGTCGCGTGCCATTGCAAAGCTTTGGTGGGTTGATATTTCTTAAAAGTATTGTTGGTACGCCTATTTTTAGTTGTAGCACGTGTGGTGGAAACCCTGAAGGATCTATGGAATTTAAAAATTCAGATGGATAATTAACCGCTTCATTTGGTTCCAAAATACAAATTAACTGCGTAAAACTTGCGAATATACAACATTCTTCGCTGTCCAATTGTCTCTGCATATAAATAGATTGTCAGGTTTACCGACCCTCGAACATGCAACGTACAATTGTCCATGGGAAAAACAATCAGTATTAAGATCTATACCACATTTTTCTAATGATTGACTTTGAGCTTTGTTAATGGTGATTGCAAATGCTAATCGAATTGGGAATTGCAATCTTTTAAATTGAAAAGGCAGATCCGTTGGAATCATGGGAATGCGAGGAATAAGAACAGCCTCACCCTCAAAAGGCCCTGTCAAGATTGTGGCCTCTATTAGGTTTTCCATTGTTTTTTTACGGCAAGTCGAGTGCCATTGCAAAGCTTTGGTGGGTTTATATTTCTTAAAAGTATTATTGGTACGCCTATTTTTAGTTGTAGCACGTGTGGTGGAAACCCTGAAAGATCTATGGAATTTAAAAATTCAGATGGATAATTAACCGCTTCATTTGGTTCCAAAACTGTGTCGACTGACTTGTAAAGGACTGCCTGGTCTCGAATCTTGGTCAAAACAATATTGTTGATTTCGTGGACGTCTATATTTTTGGGTGCGAGAATCGCTCTTTCACTTAGCCATTTATTATTTTTATAATTTTTTAGAATATTCGGAAATACTTTTTCAATCAATTCATTTTTGGACGTCACTAAATTACAGAAATCAGCAGGTAGTTGTATACGTCCTGAAATTGAGTCTACTGGGAGCTTTCCGTTTCCCATTGCCAGCAATTGATCTGAAAATGTTTGACCAGAGTCATCGTTTTGCAATCGGACACGCATATTTGTAGTTAATTTTAATGTTTTTACGTGTGCCCATAAATTAGAATTTTTCAGGCAAGCATTCATTTCCTCTGCAGGAGTTGATCTAGGTATTATAGGTAATGTTTGCCTGAAATCTCCCGCAAGCAATATTAATGGCTGCCAAAGGGTTTTGATTTCCCTCGCAAATCTTTCAAGCATTGATCCAGAGCCTCGAGCGATTTTTTGTGTGCCATTGTGCACTCATCCCAAATAATAAGTTTGCATTGCTGCAATACTTTACCCATCCCAGATGATTTGGAAATATTGCGCGTGGGAGTTTCTGTAGAATGCAAGTTCAGAGGCAATTTCAAAGCGGAATGAGCAGTTCTTCCACCAGGCAGCAATGTTGCGGCTATTCCGGACGACGCAATTGCCAACGCTATATCATTTTTTGATCGAATTGATGCCAGAATCAGTTTTATTACAAACGTTTTACCAGTACCTCTTGGCGCATCCAAAAAGAAAATTTCTCTAACGTTGTTATCGACACAATGCATTATTTTTGGCTTATATTTTTCCCATAACTCTGTAGGAGCTGATGGAGAGCAATTTGTTAAAATGATGCCAAACAATGCACGAATTTGACTTGGGGTTGACGTTTCGCACGCGTCATTGATGCAGTTATCCCAGTGTTGGTCATTCTCCAATAAATTCAGAGCTTGGCATGCACTACGGTAAGTGTCAAATATAGTACCATTTACAGTCCTCAAATACTCAAAGGATGTCGGACCGGGTACATTCACCAAAAGCAGGCGTAGAAAGAAGCATTCATGTTGATTGAAGTGAACGGTGTAGAATCTTCCTATCGTGGTATCTTTGAAGATGGTAGGTTGGCCGTCGACTGACTTACCCTGTTTTCGACGTTCAAATACTTTATTTTTTAGTATTCCACGTGTAATACGAAGGCACTTCAGTATACAGCAGTTTCTTTGCAAAAGAATCATTTTTGCAAAGCGAAAAAAAAGCTGTTAATGTTGTATCCGGTGGATTCAGGACTCTTTGTCGCACGTTGGTTTCCGTGAAATAAACACGTTGACCATTCTGTAAATGTACCGCTAAGTGAACAACAGCTGGACTACGTTCATGTATCGGAAATGAAAGAATTCGCCAAACAGCTTCATTACTGCTTATGTATCTTCCAGCCTGATATTGTACGATTACATCGAAATCTTTGATTTCGGGCTGCAAGCCAAAAACTGCCATGTCACTGCCTTTGTTGACGTATTTACATATGTATTTGATTGCCTTTACGGAGTTACAGTATTCAACGTTTATGTGTGCATTAAATGTTTTCGATAATAATGGGGAATATGGAAGAACCCACTGGTTATCTACTTCGATGGTGGTACCGTTACGCTTCTTTATTATTGCTGTTTTACCGCCATCTTCAGTAGATCTTCTTCTATATTGTGGGTAACCATCATTGCCAGTAATTGTGTTTGATACTAAAAGTCGAGGATATTGCTTTGTGCACCTTCCTTTGGCCATGCCTGGTGAATTTTCGTTCAGTGCACCGCAAGGTCCATGTATCATATTTTTTACAATAATATCATGTAACCCCTTATCGACATTTTTATCAGGTATTTCAGCGGAAATCACATCATCAATTTCGTTCGAAGTAATTTTTTTATGTAGCCAGATTAGTATATGTGCGTGTGGCAAACCTCGTTTTTGCCATTCCACTGAGTACATCCAGCATCGCACTGACCCAAACACTTCAAGTTTTACAATGTAGTTTATCAGTGATTTCAACTTTAGCCGGAAGACACGGGCCGTAATGTCATGCCTATGAACCGCCGATTGTCCTTGAAGTAAAAGCTGCAGTATCTCGTCCCAAGATTGATTACATGTAAATGTAATAAATAAATCTGGACGACCATAGAGACGAACATACGCAATAGCATCTTGAGCATATTCATGCATATGACGGGGACTGCCAGCATATGACGAAGGTAAAATTGTTAATCTTCCAACGTTTGTTGTATTACCGTCATTTATAACTGCATCTCGCAAATGAATGTATTGTTCAGAGCGGAGCTTGGTCTGATTCAGGCGGATATATAGCAAACGTTCTGATTCAATTTTAGCATACATATCAACGACGAATTGGTGAAACAATTCACGGCATTTTAAAATATAATTTTCTTCATCCTGCCGAATCATTAGTCTATAGGAATAATAATGCATTGCACTGCATTTCTTATTCATTTCTTTGTTAGTGGCTGGATTCATCAATTTAATATTAAAGTGATAGCCGTCGGCTCCATCCCAAAAAATGATAGGATATTGTAGGGCATCGTAGCATCGATGAGTTTCAGCAATTCTTAACAACTGAGCGTTTCGCTTATGAAGAATAATATCTCGAGGTAAAAACTGATCACCGACCATAACGATTGCCACTTCGTCGATAGTTGGAGCATTGTATCTACGCACATGTTGGCCAGGAGGCGTTTTGTCAGCGGAAATAACAATTTTATGCGTATCAGTAGGCATCAAATCGATGGCTGTTTTGAACAGACGCACTAAATTATTATTTTCGTGGAAAAGATGTTGCAATTGGGAAACGATTGTCCTTTCAACGTTGGGAGAAATTTCGCAACGTGCATTCAATTCAGAATTTCTATCACTGATGAAGTACAATTGTAAAAATTTATGATTCTCGCCTGAGAATGGTAGAAGGGACCCTGCTCTATGATAAATTTGCCCTTTTACTTTGAAAGTAAACATAAATTGATCTGGATTTTCGATTTGGGCTCTAAACGACGTCATTTGGAAACATGAGTTGTATTTTCTTATTCTTGACAAAAAACGCTTAGATTCTGACGTAGTTCCAGTAAGGAAAGTCTTCAATGGCTCTGGTGGTGCAGCCAATAGAGGAAGTTTAACTTTTCCTGAGGCGCAACACATTCCCATTGTTTCACCATTGAATTTCAAGGCCTTGCAATAGGGACAAATTTTAGACATTGTCCCGATTTGAACACATCTACTCAAGCTATAATCATCGACTGGGTTGTACCTGAATGCCAGGCGATAACTTTCAGGTTGCTCTGATTCCTCGGCACGCTTTCTTTTCTTACTTTCTCTATCAGCAGCAAGCCTGATTTCTTGCTGTTCTTGTGATTCCTCGGCACGCTTTCTTTTCTTACTTTCTCTATCAGCAGCAAGCCTGATTTCTTGCTGTTCTTGTAATTCCTCGGCACGCCTTCTTTTTTCACTTTCTCTTTTAGCAGCAAGTCTGCTTCCGCGTTGCTCTGGTAGTTCCTCGGCACGCTTTCTGTTCTTTCTTTCTCTATCAGCCTCAAGCCTGTTTCCTTGCTGTTCTTTTTATTCCTCGGCACGCTTTCTGTTCTTTCTTTCTCTATCAGCCTCAAGCCTGTTTCCTTGCTGTTCTTTTGATTCCTCGGCACGCCTTCTTTTTTCACTTTCTCTTTTAGCAGCAAGTCTGCCTTCGCGTTGCTCTGGTAGTTCCTCGGCACGCTTTCTTTTCTGACTTTCTCTATCAGCAGCAACTTTTTGGCATAGACTCTTTGAGCATCTTCATCGGCTTTTGCCATGGTAAGTTCATTAGTCATTGTAAACATAAACATTAATAGATTTCTACGTGAACATATGTCTTAAATATCTTGAATGACATCACCGTCAAAGCAAAAATGACGACAACTTATTTCATGACGTCAGTCAACACAGAAACATGACGTCACCTGATCCACAGACAGACACACAGACAGACAACTTATTTTTATATATCTTCTATATCTATAAAAATAAGTTGTCTGTCTGTGGATCAGGTGACGTCATGTTTCTGTGTCGGCTGACGTCATGAAATTAGTTGTAGTCATTTTTGCTTTGACGGTGACGTCATTCAAGATATTTAAGACATATGTTCACGTAGAAATCTATTAATGTTTAAGTTTACAATGGCTGATGAACTTACCATGGCAAAAGCCGATGAAGATGCTCAAAGAGTCTATGCCAAAAAACTTGCTGCTGATAGAGAAAGTCAGAAAAGAAAGCGTGCCGAGGAACTACCAGAGCAACGCGAAAGCAGACTTGCTGCTAAAAGAGAAAGTGAAAAAAGAAGGCGTGCCGAGGAATCAAAAGAACAGCAAGGAAACAGGCTTGAGGCTGATAGAGAAAGAAAGAACAGAAAGCGTGCCGAGGAATCAAAAGAACAGCAAGGAAACAGGCTTGAGGCTGATAGAGAAAGAAAGAACAGAAAGCGTGCCGAGGAACTACCAGAGCAACGCGGAAGCAGACTTGCTGCTAAAAGAGAAAGTGAAAAAAGAAGGCGTGCCGAGGAATTACAAGAACAGCAAGAAATCAGGCTTGCTGCTGATAGAGAAAGTAAGAAAAGAAAGCGTGCCGAGGAATCACAAGAACAGCAAGAAATCAGGCTTGCTGCTGATAGAGAAAGTAAGAAAAGAAAAAGTGCCGAGGAATCAAAGCAACCTGAAAGTTATCGCCTGGCATTCAGGTACAACCCAGTCGATGATTATAGCTTGAGTAGATGTGTTCAAATCGGGACAATGTCTAAAATTTGTCCCTATTGCAAGGCCTTGAAATTCAATGGTGAAACAATGGGAATGTGTTGCGCCTCAGGAAAAGTTAAACTTCCTCTATTGGCTGCACCACCAGAGCCATTGAAGACTTTCCTTACTGGAACTACGTCAGAATCTAAGCGTTTTTTGTCAAAAATCAGAAAATACAACTCATGTTGCCAAATGACGTCGTTTGGAGCCCAAATCTAAAATCCAGATCAATTTATGTCTACTTTCAAAGTAAAAGGGCAAATTTATCATAGAGCAGGGTCCCTTCTACCATTCTCAGGCGAGAATCATAAATTTTTACAATTGTACTTCATCAGTGATAGAAATTCTGAATTGAATGCACGTTGGGAAATTTCTCCCAACGTTGAAAGGACAATCGTTTCCCAATTGCAACATCTTTTCCACGAAAATAATAATTTAGTGCGTCTGTTCAAAACAGCCATCGATTTGATGCCTACTGATACGCATAAAATTGTTATTTCCGCTGACAAAACGCCTCCTGGCCAACATGTGCGTAGATACAATGCTCCAACTATCGACGAAGTGGCAATCGTTATGGTCGGTGATCAGTTTTTACCTCGAGATATTATTCTTCATAAGCGAAACGCTCAGTTGTTAAGAATTGCTGAAACTCATCGATGCTACGATGCCCTACAATATCCTATCATTTTTTGGAATGGAGCCGACGGCTATCACTTTAATATTAAATTGATGAATCCAGCCACTAACAAAGAAATGAATAAGAAATGCAGTGCAATGCATTATTATTCCTATAGACTAATGATTCGGCAGGATGAAGAAAATTATATTTTAAAATGCCGTGAATTGTTTCACCAATTCGTCGTTGATATGTATGCTAAAATTGAATCAGAACGTTTGCTATATATCCGCCTGAATCAGACCAAGCTCCGCTCTGAACAATACATTCATTTGCGAGATGCAGTTATAAATGACGGTAATACCACAAACGTTGGAAGATTAACAATTTTACCTTCGTCATATGCTGGCAGTCCTCGTCATATGCATGAATATGCTCAAGATGCTATTGCGTATGTTCGTCTCTATGGTCGTCCAGATTTATTTATTACATTTACATGTAATCAATCTTGGGACGAGATACTGCAGCTTTTACTTCAAGGACAATCGGCGGTTCATAGGCATGACATTACGGCCCGTGTCTTCCGGCAAAAGTTGAAATCACTGATAAACTACATTGTAAAACTTGAAGTGTTTGGGTCAGTGCGATGCTGGATGTACTCAGTGGAATGGCAAAAACGAGGTTTGCCACACGCACATATACTAATCTGGCTACATAAAAAAATTACTTCGAACGAAATTGATGATGTGATTTCTGCTGAAATCTATATATATAAAAATAAGTTGTCTGTCTGTCTGTGGATCAGGTGACGTCATGTTTCTGTGTCGGCTGACGTCATGAAATTAGTTGTCGTCATTTTTGCTATGACGGTGACGTCATTAATGGTATTTAAGACATGCGTTCACGCTGCTGATAGAGAAAGTAAGAAAAGAAAGCGTGCCGAGGAATCACAAGAACAGCAAAAAAACAGGGTTGCAGCTGATAGAGAAAGTAAGAAAAGAAAGCGTGCCGAGGAATCACAAGAACAGCAAGAAAACAGGCTTGCGGCTAAAGAACGCAAAACCGCGCAGTTAGATGAAAATCCACCTGGAAAGCGAGAGTCAAAACATATCAAAACTGAAAATGATAGCGATGATGATTGGGTTTGGGATTTTAACTTGGATAAGGTCATCAATGCCTACCAGATTTAAGTTAAAAAACAAAGGTTCGGCGATATGTACTTCATAGTGACGCTGAAAAATAAAGAAGAAAAAAAAACTGAAAAATGTAAAAAACTAAAAAGAAAAAACACTCAAAGATAAATTACAGACCGGGACACAAATGACGACCGACACAGAGGGAATATAAATGACGAACGGGAACCTCAAAGAAAAATTACAGACTGGGACACCCGGACACAAATCACGACCGGGAATATAAATGACGACCGGGACACAGAGACACAACTACAACGGGGACGTCGGGGGCACAGGAGGGATATATAATTGACGACTGAGACACAGGGATTGTTTGAATAGAAATTACTGACCGGGACACAAATGACGACCGGGACACGGGGACACAGGGAATATAAATGACGACCGGGACACTCAAAGAAAAATTACAAACTGGGACACCAGGACACAAATGACGACCGGGACACAGGGAATATAAATGCTATTTATATGCACAGACAATGGGACAGCGAAGAATGTTGTATATTCGCATGTTTTACGTAGTTAAAAATATATATTTATATCTGTCTCTATTCACAGGTGGGACACAGGGACACAGCTACAATGGCGCGTAACTAATATGGCGCGTAACGACTTACGCGCGCGGGGGGGCTTGGGGGGGGGCGCGAAGCGCCCCACCAACTAGGTGTTGGGTTGGCGCTTACCTGATAAAAATGTCGATAAGGGGTTATATGATATTATTGTAAAAAATATGATACATGGACCTTGCGGTGCACTGAACGAAAATTCACCATGCATGGCCAAAGGAAGGTGCACAAAGCAATATCCTCGACTTTTAGTATCAAACACAATTACTGGCAATGATGGTTACCCACAATATAGAAGAAGATCTACTGAAGATGGCGGTAAAACAGCAATAATAAAGAAGCGTAACGGTACCACCATCAAAGTAGATAACCAGTGGGTTGTTCCATATTCCCCATTATTATCAAAAACATTTAATGCACACATAAACCTTGAATACTGTAACTCCGTAAAGGCAATCAAATACATATGTAAATACGTCAACAAAGGCAGTGACATGGCAGTTTTTGGCTTGCAGCCCGAAATCAAAGATTTCGATGAAATCGTACAATATCAGGCTGGAAGATACATAAGCAGTAATGAAGCTGTTTGGCGAATTCTTTCATTTCCGATGCATGAACGTAGTCCAGCTGTTGTTCACTTAGCGGTACATTTACAGAATGGTCAACGTGTTTATTTCACGGAAACCAACGTGCAACAAAGAGTCCTGAATCCACCGGATACAACATGAACAGCTTTTTTTTCGCTTTGCAAAAATGATTGTTTTGCAAAAAAACTGCTGTATACTGAAGTGCCTTCGTATTACACGTGGAATACTAAAAATAAAGTATTTGAACGTCGAAAACAGGGTAAGTCAGTCGACGGCCAACCTACCATCTTCAAAGATACCACGATAGGAAGACTCTACACCGTTCACCCCAATCAACATGAATGCTTCTTTCTACGCCTGCTTTTGGTGAATGTACCCGGTCCGACATCCTTTGAGTATTTGAGGACTGTAAATGGTACTATACATGACACTTACCGTAGTGCATGCCAAGCTCTGAATTTATTGGAGAATGACCAACACTGGGATAACTGCATCAATGACGCGTGCGAAACGTCAACCCCAAGTCAAATTCGTGCATTGTTTGGCATCATTTTAACAACTTGCTCTCCATCAGCTCCTACAGAGTTATGGGAAAATATAAGTCAAAAATAATGCATTGTGTCGATAACAACGTTGGAGAAATTTTCTTTTTGGATGCGCCAGGAGGTACTGGTAAAACGTTTGTGATAAAACTGATTCTGGCATCAATTCGATCAAAAAATGATATAGCGTTGGTAATTGCGTCGTCCGGAATAGCCGCAACGTTTCTGCCTGGTGGAAGAACTGCTCATTCCGCTTTGAAATTGCTTCTGAACTTGCATTCTACAGAAACTCCCACGTGCAATATTTCCAAATCATCTGGGATGGATAAAGTATTGCAGCAATGCAAGCTTATTGTTTGGGATGAGTGCACAATGGCATACAAAAAATCGCTCGAGGCTCTGGATCAATGCTTGAAAGATTTGCGAGGGAAGTCGAAACCCTTTGGCAGCACATTAATATTGCTTTCGGGAGATTTCAGGCAAACATTACCTATAATACCTAGATCAACTCCTGCAGACGAAATGAATGCTTGCCTGAAAAATTCTAATTTATGGGCACACGTAAAAACATTAAAATTAACTACAAATATGCGTGTCCGATTGCGAAACGATGACTCTGGTCAAACATTTTCAGTCAATTGCTGGCAATGGGAAACGGAAAGCTCCCAGTAGACTCAATTTCAGGACGTATACAACTACCTGCTGATTTCTGTAATTTAGTGACGTCCAAAAATGAATTGATTGAAAAAGTATTTCCGAATATTCTAAAAAATTATAAAAGTAATAAATGGCTAAGTGAAAGAGCGATTCTCGCACCCAAAAATATAGACGTCCACGAAATCAACAATATTGTTTTGACCAAGATTCGAGACCAGGCAGTCCTTTACAAGTCAGTCGACACAGTTTTGGAACCAAATGAAGCGGTTAATTATCCATCTGAATTTTTAAATTCCATAGATCTTTCAGGGTTTCCACCACACGTGCTACAACTAAAAATAGGCGTACCAATAATACTTTTAAGAAATATAAACCCACCAAAGCTTTGCAATGGCACTCGACTTGCCGTAAAAAAAACAATGGAAAACCTAATAGAGGCCACAATCTTGACAGGGCCTTTTGAGGGTGAGGCTGTTCTTATTCCTCGCATTCTCATGATTCCAACGGATCTGCCTTTTCAATTTAAAAGATTGCAATTCCCAATTCGATTAGCATTTGCAATCACCATTAACAAAGCTCAAGGTCAATCATTAGAAAAATGTGGTATAGATCTTAATGCTGATTGTTTTTCCCATGGACAATTGTACGTTGCATGTTCGAGGGTCGGTAAACCTGACAAGCTATTTATATGCAGCGACAATTGGACAGCGAAGAATGTTGTATATTCGCAAGTTTTACGCAGTTAATTTGTATTTTGGAACCAAATGAAGCGGTTAATTATCCATCTGAATTTTTAAATTCCATAGATCCTTCAGGGTTTCCACCACACGTGCTACAACTAAAAATAGGCGTACCAATAATACTTTTAAGAAATATCAACCCACCAAAGCTTTGCAATGGCACGCGACTTGCCGTAAAAAAAAAAAAAAATGGAAAACTTTATAGAGGCCACAATCTTGACAGGGCCTTATGAGGGTGAGGCTGTTCTTATTCCTCGCATTCCCATGATTCCAACGGATCTGCTTTTTCAATTTAAAAGATTGCAATTCCCAATTCGATTAGCATTTGCAACCACCATCAACAAAGATCAAGGGCAATCACTAGAAAAATGCGGTATAGATCTTAATACAGATTGCTTTACCAATGTACAATTGTATGTTGCATCTTTGAGGGTCGGTAAACCTGACAATCTATTTATACGCACAGACAATGGGACAGCGAAGACTGTTGTATATTCACAAGTTTTACGTAGTTAATTTGTATTGTATCTATCTATCTATCTATATAAAAACGAGTTGTGTGTATGCATGTTTGTTTGTTTGTAAAAAGAGCGTTTGCATATGACGTCATTATTAGTACATACGGCTTTGTATATGGACAGACAATGGGAAAGCCAAGAATGTTGTATATTCGCAATTTTTACGTAGTTTGAAACACATATATAAATCTATCTATATTCACAGGTGGGACACAGGGACACAACTACAATGGTGCGTAACTAATATGGCGCGTAATGACTTACGCGCGCGGGGGGGCTTGGGGGGGCGCGAAGCGCCACCCTAACAGCTAGTATATAGATATATATATAAATATATATATATATATTTTCTTTTTAGTTTTTTTGTAGTTTTTACCTTTTTTAGTTTTTTTCTTCTTTTGTATTAATGCTAAAGCCAAGGTTCAAACCTGGAGCCTCTCGGACCTAGAACCTGAAACATAAAGCTTTACCAACTCAGCTACTTCGGCTTGAATACATTCGTTTTGAGCAGCTTCCTCGGGTGTTGCCATTGTAGGTTCTTCAGTCATTTTACAATTAGAAATTTCTCTTTCAACGGTCTTCTTACAATTAAAAATTTGTCTTTGAACGATATTCTTAAATACCTGTGTCCTGGTCGTCATTTATATTCCTTGTTTCCCGGTCGTCATTTGTGTCCCGGTCTGTAATTTCTCTTTGAGTGTTTTTTCTTTTTAGTATTTTTTAGTTTTTTACATTTTTTCTTTTTTCAGTTTTCTTTTTCTTCTTTATTTTTCAGCTTCACTATGAAATACATATCGCCGAACCTTTGTTTTTTTTTTAACTAAAATCTGGTAGGCATTGATGACCTTATCCAAGTCAAAATCCCAAACCCAATCATCATCGCTATCATTTTCAGTTTTGATATGTTTGGACTCTCGCTGTCCAGGTGGATCTTCATCTAACTGAGCGGTTTTGCGTTCTTTAGCCTCAAGCCTGTTTCCTTGCTGTTCTTTTGATTCCTCGGCACGCTTTCTTTTCTGACTTTTTCTATCAGCAGCAAGTTTTTTGGCATAGACTCTTTGAGCATCTTCATCGGCTTTTGCCATTGTAAGTTCATCAGTCATTTTAAACTTAAACATTAATAGATTTCTACGTGAACATATATGTCTTAAATATCTTTAATGACGTCACCGTCATAGCAAAAATGACAACTAATTTCATGACGTCAGTCGACACAGAAACATGACGCCACCTGATCCACAGACAGACAACTTATTTTTATATATATAGATTGAAACATCTAATAAGCGCAGATAGCGTCATATTCTTTAAGTTTCGGATTTATGTGCTGATATATCAAACAGTTTGTGGTAACGAACTGTAAGAATGGAGCGACATGGCTGAATAGTAACCGAAGCTCTAGAAATGGCATTTTGATATCAATCGTTATATCATCGGCTTATTATGTTGATTCTAAATATATAAAATTCATCAAGCTTCATTTTACACATAAAAGGCTAAGAAACTGCGAAAATTTGCCGAATTTCCGAAAGAGGGAGGAAACACCCACTGAAAGTTAGATACTTTTAATTAAAATCAGACGGTTAGGTTCGGCGTATCAGAGAACCTACTGCTGAGATTTCAAGCCCCTATCTGCAAAAGTGTTGAATTTTGTATTATTTGTCAGAAAAAAAATAACGGACGCTTTTTAATTTGTTTTTTTTTCTCAGGGGCGATCGTATTGAAACAACAGTCCTAGAATATTGGAATTGGACGGCTACTAGCCCCCTCTCACGTCCCTTTTTTCCAAAAAATTGTTCGATCAAAAGTTGGAGCCCTTGTTTACCTTAGTTGAAAGGTTCCTAATATCCAAAACTATACCTTTATATTTAACATGACCCACGCAACTCCTGAGGATAGGTCTGGAGATGAAAATAGGCTAAGGATATATAACTTGGGCTATATATTTCCACATTAAGGGGGTGGGGGCAAGGTTAGGCTAAGTAAGGCCAGGTTACTTTATCCCTACACCCCCTTAATGTGAAAGCATATAACCCAAATTATATTATTATATAAACTAAAGAATTATATTTTCAACATATCAGCGAAAAAAAGAAAAGAAAATAAAATGCCGGTTTTGGAAAAGACAAACAGTTGAATAAAAATAAGTATACAAAAATAAATAAGTTTATCTTATAAAAGTGACAACAGAAATTGAAATAAAAAAAAAGTTATTGCCTTGTATATTATGCAAAATATATTTACAAAACTAGCTCAAATAAACTGACTCGGGATGTTTTCCTATATTCATAGAGTTCTAAAAACTAGTTCGTTGCTGAAAACAAAGCTTAAACTGATAATTATAGTTTAAGGGTTATATTATTGTTAGCCTTATATATTACTCTTTTTTTTCTGTAGGCTACTTGTGGACTTTTCTACTCCCAAGTGTTTTCAGTGAAGTACTATTTTTACAATTTAGGGGAATATCACGAGTTAGTTTGTATAATCTTCGAATAGATGAATTTTTCTTTGTTTTAAGTTTCAAGTTCTTTTAATTTAGGAGTTACAAATGGTTTCCTGCATTTGTCTTGGGAAGGCCTAAAGTTACTCCTATATCGAATGTCCTTTAATCGATTTACTCTAAAGTAGCCTAATTATTTGTAAAATGTTGAATAAACTGGAAAAGAGATCTGGTATTTCACGAGGGCGCATGTTCCCCGATCTCCTCTAAAACACATTAGTTTGAATGCATCGCCTTACAATTGTTTTTCCACACTACGAACTGTATTAAACCCTGGTTTTTCATTCTTCTAAGAATTGTTGGTGGTTCTTAAAATTAACAGTTAATGCCGATCAATGAAATCCTTTGGAATGGAAAATCAAGAAGAAAAATTCGAGTAGCTTGAAACCTTGCCTATCTTTCCAAATACTAATCTATATTTTATTCCCACCATAGATGCTCTAATTTTTGGGACATGCCTTTTTGGTCGTGGATTTCTTGCTAAATTTGAATATTTCGGTTGATTTTTTTTTTTTTTAGTTTTGATGATCCTTGCATATAAGATTGGTAACATGTCAGGTATTTTTTCCTTATGAAGTTTTTTTTTACCTATGTAATACAGTCGATTTGAAAATATTAATGGCCCAAAAAGACGTGTTAATTAAATCCAGATTTCCTTGTATTTCACGATTTATTTGTAATGTCAACTGAGAAAGAGAAATTCTTTTTTTTATTTATAATCTTGTTATGTTTCAAGTTCACAATCTTTAATGAGGAAACGGTAATCTTGTCCTACACTTTAAGAATTATTTCATTATTTACGATTCAAAGACCACTTAAGTGGCTTGTAAAATTGACCACCTAGTGGCTAGTAATTCAAAAGACCCCTTTGGTGGCTATGTAAACAGATAAATGAATGAATTTCCTTTCTGTTAACTTTAAAAACTAAATAAAGAGATAAAATTAAATCCGTGGGGGTCGTTAAAATTAATCTAGAATTGGGAGAGCAGGAAACTATTCCAGAAGGGAAGGGCATAGGTCTGATAAATGTTTTTCCCCAAATAACGTGTCATTTTTTTCACAATCAATGTAAGGTGTCGTGCTTTTTTCGACGTTATTGCAGGAGGACAAGTTTCTGTTTATAAAGAACTAGCTAGTGGTTAGCTACCTAGTTGGTAGCTAACTAGCTACCTAGTTGCTACCTAGCTACCTAGCTACCCCGCGCGTAAGTCGTTACGCGCCACATTAGTTACGCGCCATTGTAGTTGTGTCCCTGTGTACCACATATGAATATAGATAGATTCATATATGTGTTTTGAACTACGTAAAACTTGCGAATATACAACATTCTTGGCTTTCCCATTGTGTGTGCATATACAAAGCCTTATGTACTTATAATTACGTCATATGCAAACGCTCTTTTTACAAACAAACAAACATGCATACACACAACTCGTTTTTATATAGATAGATAGATAGATAGATACAATACAAATTAACTGCGTAAAACTTGCGAATATACAACATTCTTCGCTGTCCAATTGTCGCTGCATATAAATAGATTGTCAGGTTTACCGACCCTCGAACATGCAACGTACAATTGTCCATGGGAAAAACAATCAGTATTAAGATCTATACCACATTTTTCTAATGATTGACCTTGAGCTTTGTTGATGGTGATTGCAAATGCTAATTGAATTGGGAATTGCAATCTTTTAAATTGAAAAGGCAGATCCGTTGGAATCATGGGAATGCGAGGAATAAGAACAGCCTCACCCTCAAAAGGCCCTGTCAAGATTGTGGCCTCTATTACGTTTTCCATTGTTTTTTTTTTTACGGCAAGTCGCGTGCCATTGCAAAGCTTTGGTGGGTTGATATTTCTTAACAGTATTATTGGTACGCCTATTTTTAGTTGTAGCACGTGTGGTGGAAACCCTGAAAGATCCACGGAATTTAAAAATTCAGATGGATAATTAACCGCCTCATTTGGTTCCAAAACTGTGTCGACTGACTTGTAAAGGACTGCCTGGTCTCGAATCTTGGTCAAAACAATATTGTTGATTTCGTGGACGTCTATATTTTTGGGTGCAAGAATTGCTCTTTCACTTAGCCATTTATTATTTTTATAATTGTTTAGAATATTCGGAAATACTTTTTCAATCAATTCATTTTTGGACGTCACTAAATTACAGAATTCAGCAGGTAGTTGTATACGTCCTAAAATTGAGTCTACTGGGAGCTTTCCGTTTCCAATTGCCAGCAATTGATCTGAAAATGTTTGACTAGAGTCATCGTTTTGCAATCGGACACGCATATTTGTAGTTAATTTTAATGTTTTTACGTGTGCCCATAAATTTGAATTTTTCAGACAAGCATTCAATTCGTTTGCAGGGGTTGATCTAGGTATTATAGGTAATGTTTGAATGAAATCTCCCGCAAGCAATATTAATGTGCTGCCAAAAGGTTTCGAATTCCCTCGCAAATCTTTCAAACATTGATCCAGAGCCTCGAGCGATTTTTTGTGTGCCATTGTGCACTCGTCGCAAAATAATAAGTTTGCATTGCTGCAATACTTTACCCATCCCAGATGATTTGGAAATATTGCACGTGGGAGTTTCTGTAGAATGCAAATTCAGAGGCAATTTCAAAGCGGAATGAGCAGTTCTTCCACCAGGCAGCAATGTTGCGGTTATTCCGGACGACGCAATTGCCAACGCTATATCATTTTTTGATCGAATTGATGCCAGAATCAGTTTTATCACGAACGTTTTATTAGTACCTCCTGGCGTATCCAAAAAGAAAATTTCTCCAACGTTGTTATCGACACAATGCATTATCGTATCATAAATGTCTTTTTGTTCCGACGTTAACTTGGAAATGTTATTTTGTACATACGACAATAGATCACTCGTACTGTAACTTTGTTCACGATCCAATTCTACATATGTCGAAACAGCAGCGGTACGATTAGGTGAAGCCATTCATAAATATTGAAGAGGTTTGTTTGCCATACATACGCACAAATCTTCTATAATAACTAAAGTGTAGTTATAAATTTCTGATGTAAAATCAAAAGTCATATCTGACGTCTCTAACCGGTTTCGATGGAGTATATCTTCGGGCATTTTTGATTTATATTTTTCCCATAACTCTGTAGGAGCTGATGGAGAGCAAGTTGTTAGTATGATGCCAAACAATGCACGAATTTGACTTGGAGTTGACGTTTCGCACGCGTCATTGATGCAGTTATCCCTGTGATGCATTGATGCAGTATATCTTCGGACATTTTTGATTTATATTTTTCCCATAACTCTGTAGGAGCTGATGGAGAGCAAGTTGTTAGTATGATGCCAAACAATGCACGAATTTGACTTGGAGTTGACGTTTCGCACGCGTCACTGATGCAGTTATCCCAGTGTTGGTCATTCTCCAATAAATTCAGAGCTTGGCATACACCAAGAAAACCATGGGTAAATGCATCGCTTTTGAGGTCTATTAATGAAAAATATCGCTTATATAAAATTAAAATGAAGTATCCCACTGAAATAAATATAATACGTTTTAAAAACTATAAGAATCTGTTAGTAAGGATTCTTAGAGAAAATGAAAGAGTGTATTATGAAAATTCATTTAAAAATTCTGATTCTCCTCGAAAAACTTGGAATTTAATTAAGGAGAAAATTGGAAAAAATAAAAAGCTATCACATCCTGAGGTATTAATTAATACAAATGGTGTAGAAGTTAGAGAACCGCAAGATGTTGATAATATGTTTAGTGATTATTTTGCTGGTGTTGGTCAAGCGATTGTGTTCAGCAGGAATAGATTTGTCCCCTTACAGGTCGCATAAAGAATATTTACCCCCCAATGAATGTACGAGCATATTTGTGGTCCCTGTTAGTTTTGCTGAATTTCATAAGATTATCAAAAATATAAAAAATGGTAATTCAATGGGACATGATGAATTATCAACAAATTTGTTAAAGGTAGGCTATTGCCGGAGTTATTTTTGAACCACTTATCCATATTTTCAATTTGAGTATCAGTTCAGGTATATTTCCTAGTAGATGGAAAATTGCCCGAGTAATTCCGTTGTATAAACAAGGCGATAAATCTGATGTAAGTAATTATCGTCCAATTGCAATTTTATCGCCATTATCTAAAGTGTTTGAAAAAATTTTAAAAGAAAGGATTTCTAGCTATTTAGATAAAATAAATTTCTTTACCAAATATCAATTTGGATTTAGGGCAAACCGTTCGACAGAACAAGCAGTTGCAGCTCTTTTATTAGAAATAAATGATTGTTTAGATGATGATTTCCATGTGGCTACTGTTTTCTATGATATAAAAAAAGCATTTGACACTTTAAATCATGAAATTCTTCTTGACAAATTGATAAGTTCCGGCATAAGAGGGAAAGAATTGCAAATTATTAAATCATACCTATGCGGACGCAAAATCACAGTAAATGTCGGTGGAAAAATGACTAATTTAAAAAGTCTTATTGAAATTGGTGTCCTCCAAGGCTCAGTATTAGGTCCACTTTTATTTTTGATCTATATTAATGATCTTCCCCGAGGTTTGCATGAGAATATTAGCCATGCAGTTCTATTTGCAGATGATACAGCTATAACAGTTAAAGCTAGGGATTCATTGACATTGATGGAAAATCTGACTATAAGTGTTACCTCAGTTAATCGATGGTTTGTTTCTAATAAACTAGTACCGAATTTTAAGAAAACTAATTTTATGGTTTTTGGTCGTTCAAAACGTTCCACTCGAGAGATTTCTTGTGAAGAGCTACAGGTTGGTGATCAAAAAATTTGTAGGGTCCAATCATATCGTTATTTAGGAGTTTTTCTTGATCCCCTTTTGTCATTTCATAATCATATTGAGTATTTAAGATTAAAACTTGCTCAAAATATTGGGTCGATGTACCGTGTGAAGAATATTTTTCCTTTTACCATTTTAAAAATAATCTACCACTCTCTAATTACTTCTTATTTGAATTATTGCTCAGTTGTATATCTTAATACATTTTGGAAGCATATAAAACCCTTACAGGTACTACAAAATAAGGCAATAAGAATACTTGGAAATTTCTTACATCGACCTTCAAAACTTGAAAATGTTTCGGAAACTAAAACATTATACCTCTTCTTAAATTTGTTGGATTTAAATGATATACGAATATTAAATACTTCCATATGGCATTTTCAAATCCAAAATTCTAAAAATTATTTCTATGACAAATCTCTGTTAATCTTACTTCCTCGTTCGGATTGTCGGAGGTCTAGGATGTATCAAATTCCTTTTGTAAGCTCTGAAAGGTCAAGGTTATCGATTAGATACCAAATACCCTTCATTGCTAATAATCATAAGCTGAATGATAAAATTCTGTTTGATCCATCTCAAAAATCTCAGCTAAATTTAAAAAAGCAAATATTAAAGATTGTTTGCTAAAATTTTGATTATTCACCATTGATGATGGAAATTTAAATTATTTGATCTTCTTATTTGTGTGTTTGTTTTTGTGTCCCTGTGTCTGGGACGGCCTCCCACGCCCCTCCTGCCCGATATTTATATATTTACTTATCTTTTATGAGTTTTTTTTTTCTATTTTGTGTGTCTTCTACCGTATTATATTTTGAAATCATTATTACGATGAGATGTTGATGTTTTTTCTTATGTTTTTGCACTGTCCCAGCCTTACGAGCTCTGCTCTCTGTTGGGGCATAATATTGTTTGTGTATTTTTTGAGTTGAATAAAGAAAAAGTTGAAGTTGAAGTTGGCATGCACTACGGTAAGTGTCATGTATAGTACCGTTTACAGTTCTCAAATACTCAAAGGACGTCGGACCGGGTACATTCACCAAAAGCAGGCGTAGAAAGAAGCATTCATGTTGATTGGGGTGAACGGTGTAGAGTCTTCCTATCGTGGTATCTTTAAAGATGGTAGGTTGGCCGTTGACTGACTTACCCTGTTTTCGACGTTCAAATACTTTATTTTTAGTATTCCACGTGTAATACGAAGGCACTTCAGTATACAACAGTTTTTTTGCAAAAGCATCATTTTTGCATAGCGAAAAGAAAGCAGTTAACTTTGTATCCGGTGGATTCAGGGCTCTTTGTTGCATGTTGGATTCCGAAAAATAAACACGTTGACCATTCTGTAAATGTACCGCTAAATGAACAACAGCTGGACTACGTTCATGTATCGGAAATGAAAGAATTCGCCAAACAGCTTCATTACTGCTTATATATCTTCCAGCCTGATATTGTACGATTTCGTCGATATCTTTGATTTCGGGCTGCAAGCCAAAAACTGCCATGTCACTGCCTTTGTTGTCGTATTTACATATGTATTTGATTGCCTTTACGGAGTTACAGCATTCAACGTTTATGTGTGCATTAAATGTTTTTGATAATAATGGGGAATATGGAACAACCCACTGGTTATCTACTTCGATGGTGGTACCGTTACGCTTCTTCATTTTTGCTGTTTTACCGCCATCTTCGGTAGATCTTCTTCTATATTGTGGGTAACCATCATTGCCAGTAACTGTGTTGGATACTGAAAGTCGAGGATATTGTTTTGTGCACCTTCCTTTGGCCATGCATGGTGAATTTTCGTTCAGTGCACCGCAAGGTCCATGCATCATATTTATTACAACAATATCATATAACCCCTTATCGACATTTTCATCAGGTATTTCAGCGGAAATCACATCATCAATTTCGTTCGAAGTAATTTCATTATGTAGACTGATTAGTATATGTGCGTGTGGCAAACCTCGTTTTTGCCATTGCACTGAGTACATCCAGCATCGCACTGACCCAAACACTTCAAGTTTTACTATGTAGTTTATCAGTGATATCAATTTTGCCGGAAGACACGGGCCGTAATGTCATGTCTATGAACCACCGATTGTCCTTGAAGTAAAAGCTGCTGTATCTCGTCCCAAGATTGATTACATGTAAATGTAATAAATAAATCTGGACGACCATAGAGACGAACATACGCAATAGCATCTTGAGCATATTCATGCATATGACGGGGACTGCCAGCATATGACGAAGGTAAAATCGTTAATCTTCCAACGTTTGTGGTATTGCCGTCATTTACAACTGCATCTCGCAAATGAATGTATTGTTCAGAGCGGAGCTTGGTCTGATTCAGACGGATATATAGCAAACGTTCTGATTCAATTTTTGCATACATATCAACGACATATTGGTGAAACAATTGACGGCATTTTAAAATATAATTGTCTTCATCCTGCCGAATCATTAGTCTATAGGAATAATAATGCATTGCACTGCATTTCTTATTCATTTCTTTGTTAGTGGCTGGATTCATCAATTTAATATTAAAGTGATAGCCGTCGGCTCCATCCCAAAAAATGATAGGATATTGTAGGGCATCGTAGCATCGTGGAGTTTCAGCAATTCTTACCAACTGAGCGTTTCGCTTATGAAGAATAATATCTCGAGGTAAAAACTGATCACCGACCATAATGATTGCCACTTCGTCGGTAGTTGGAGCATTTTATCTAATCTACGCACATGTTGGCCGGGAGGCGTTTTGTCAGCGGAAATAACAATTTTATGCGTATCAGTAGGCATCAAATCGATGGCTGTTTTGAACATACGCACTAAATTATTTATTTTCGTGGAAAAGATGTTGCAATTGGGAAACGATTGTCCTTTCAACGTTGGGAGAAATTCCGCAACGTGCATTCAGTTCAGAATTTCTATCACTGATGAAGTACAATTGCAAAAATTTATGATTCTCGCCTGAGAATGGTAGAAGGGACCCTGCTCTATGATAAATTTGCCCTTTTACTTTGGAAGTAGGCATAAATTGATCTGGATTTTCGATTTGGGCACCAAACAACATCATTTGGAAACATGAGTTATATTTTCTGATCTGTGATAAAAAACGCTTAGATTCTGACGTAGTTACAGTAAGCAAAGTCTTCAATGGCTCTGGTGGTGCAGCCAATAGAGGAAGTTTAACTTTTCCTGAGGCGCAACACATTCCCATTGTTTCACCATTGAATTTCAAGGCCTTGCAATAGGGACAAATTTTAGACATAGTCCCGATTTCAACACATCTACTCAAGCTATAATCGTCGACTGGGCTGTACCTGAATGCCAGGCGGTAATTTTCAGGTTGCTCTTGTGATTCCTCGGCACGCTTTCTTTTCTTACTTTCTCTATCAGCCGCAAGCCTGTTTTCTTGCTGTTCTTGTGATTCCTCGGCACGCCTTCTTTTTTCACTTTCTCTTTTAGCAGCAAGTCTGGTTTCGCGTTGTTCTTGTGATTCCTCGGCATGCTTTCTGCTCTTACTTTCTCTATCAGCCGCAAGCCTATTTTCTTGCTGTTCTTGTGATTCCTCGGCACGCCTTCTTTTTTCACTTTCTCTTTTAGCAGCAAGTCTGGTTTCGCTTTGCTCTTGTGATTCCTCGGCACGCTTTCTTTTCTTACTTTCTCTATCAGCATCAAGTTTTTTGGCATAGACTCTTTGAGCAGCTTCCTCGGCTGTTGACATTGTAGGTTCTTCAGTCATTTTACAATTAAACATTTTTCCGTGAACGAATGTCTTACATACCTTTAATGACGTCATCTTCATATGGACGACATGACAAACCTGATGACATGACGTCACTCGATACACAGACACACAGACAACTTATTTATATATATATAGATAGCTAATTGAAAATACATTACAATCTAGATTATAATCTTGAAATCATATCTGTACAAAGATAGGACCCAAGGGATCTATCCTTAAGAAAATTGATGGAAACTGAGACTAGAAACGTCCTTGTTGATTTTATAGACCTTTTTCCCCTAGAAAAAGTCATATTAGTGTTTGTATTTAGACCTATTCTCTTTTAAGTGGTCTAGTACACAAGTTGAGTGGCGTCTCTCACTAGATCTAGGAAACGGCAGACCGTTTAAGTGATCTAACACACAAGTTGAGTGACTTCTCTCACTAGATCTAGGAAACGACAACCTACAAAAAGAAAACAGAAAGATCCCTCCCCCCAATTTCAAACAGTTCCTCTAGATTTGTCAGGAAAGTTCAGCTAGCTTTTTCGCCTGCGTCTCCTGCTTGCAAACTCCTTTTATTAAAAGATTCTGACGTCACAGCTATAGCAATTCACTTACATAGTAGTGGTTAAACTAGTTGATTACGCAAGCTGTCCGGATTTAAGCATGTGTTTTATCCGATTGAATTCTAACTGTTTAGCTGTTAACTCTTTGAACTCTAATGCAATACTGAATTAGATATGGCTCTCCACCATCTATCATTCATTGTAGTTTCTTTTATATTTTTGGGACATGCTTTTGACATGGGGCAACTGAGGGGTATTCTTTTGACATGCTGAAGCCACCACAGTTGTTGACATTTGACTTTTTTGACTGTATCATGAAATATCAGCTGTCTTTGTTTCTTCTCGTTTGTCACGTGGTTAGTGTAATTTATCTTTGTTATATGGCGAAGGCACCACAACTTGAACACAAGGGCGCTGTGCTTGATTTTTTTTTCTTCGGGGTCAAAAGTATCCCAGCATACACAAATTAAAACAGGAAACAAAACATCTTTTGTTTTATTGACTGAAAAATATCCCAAGACTCAAATGATTAGTCACAATCCTCATCAAATCGTTATGCAGATTAAGTCTCGGACAAGGAGAAACCTACTCGCTGCTAAAAATTTCTTTTTTACTCGAGATATTTATCGTGCCTAAACCAAGTACGAACATTAGAAACCGTGTCTTTTTTTATTTGTGAGTTTCAAGTTTTCACTTGTAAAAAGTATGTTTGACAACACTGAACATAGTTTCGTTTAGAGGTAAGGCGTATTAAAAGATTTCAGCTATAATGTTACGGAACCCAGGATTATTGCGGAACTATGTATTCTATTAAATAAAAAAAACAAGTTTTTTCAACTGAAAGTAAGGAGTGACATCAAAACTTAAAACGCACAGAAATTACTCCGTATATGAAAGAGGCTGCTTCCTCATCAACGCCCCGCTCTTTACGCTAAAGTTTGACTCTTTCTCTCAATTCTTCTTTCTAAAACAGTAAAAAACTTTAGCGTAAAGAGCGGGGCGTTGATGAGGAAGCAGCCTCTTTCATATACGAAGTAATTTCTGTGCGTTTTAAGTTTTGATGTCACTCCTTACTTTCAGTTGAAAAAACTTGTTTTTTTTATTTAATTTCTGAACTTTTTGAATCAATGCATGTTTTGATTTTGGCTCTCCGCAGAGGAATAATCAAAACGAAATTTGCATATTTTTTTTTTTTGGCTCAATGGCTTTCTCATAATTTTGATCGAATGATTTTGAGAAAAAAAGAGCGGGGGACGAAGCCTAGTTGCCCCCCGATTTTTTGGTTAATTAAAAAGGCAACTAGAACTTTTAATTTTTTACGAATCTTTTTATTGGTAAAAGATTTACGTAACTTATAAATTAGCTTACGTAAAGAACTTTTGTATTCTCATGTTTTTATTACATATATGAGGGGATTCGCCCCATCGTCAGTACCTCGCTCTTTACACTAAAGCTTAAATTTTATCCCAATTATTAAGAATGACCCCCTGAATCACAAAAGCCGTAGAATAAGTAGTTGAAATTACCGAAAATACTTTAGCGTAAGGAGCGAGGTATTAGAAGGAGGTGAGCCCCTCGTATGGGTAATAATTTCTGTTTGTTTTAAGTTTTATTGCTGTTCCTTACTTCCAGCTGAAAAAGCTTTTTCACTTTTATTTTTTAATTGTTTTTTTTTTAAATAATGCTAGTAAATCCTGCTCTCCCTTCATGAAAATTTTCTTCTCCCATTACAAATTCTCGAAGGAAAGTTCCCCCAGCATATCCCCCTCTTCTCAACCCCTCCCCCAAACCAAAAAAATCCTCCTGAAAACGCCTGTATACTTCCCAATAACCATTACTATATGTAAGCACAGGTCAAAGTTTGTAACTTGTTGCCCCTCCCACGGGGACTGTGCGGGAGTAAGTCGTCCCCAAAGACATAGTTATAAGGTTTTTCGACTACGCTGAATAAAATGGCTATCTCAGAATTTCGATCCGTTGACTTTGGGAAATGAATTAGCGTGGGAGGGGGCCTAGGTGCCCTCCAATTTTTTTGGTCACTTAAAAAGGGCACTAGAACTTTTTATTTCCGTTAGAATGAGCCCTCTTGCAACATTCTAGGACAACTGGGTCGATACGATCACCCCTGGGGAAAAAAAACAACAAATAAACACGCATCCGTGATCTGCCTTCTGGCAAAAAATGCAAAATTCCACATTTTTGTAGATAGGAGCTCGAAACTTCTACAGTAGGGTTCTCTGATACGCTGAATCTGATGGTGTGATTTTCGTTAAGATTCTATGACTTTTAGGGGGCGTTTCCCCCTATTTTCTAAAATAACGCACATTTTCTCAGGCTCGTAACTTTTGATGGGTAAGACTAAACTTGATGAAACTTATATATTTAAAACCAGCATTAAAATGCGATTCTTTTGATGTAGCTATTGGTATCAAAATTCCATTTTTTAGAGTTTTGGTTACTATTGAGCCGGGTCGCTCCTTACTACAGTTCGTTACCACGAACTCTTTGATATGTTTCAATCAATGCTTTTTGGTATGGGGACTGTTTGATGTTCAATACTATATTATCTACGTGAATATAATTCGATAAGAATTCAAGTATCTGTAAAATTTGAGTCCTACGAACTGCTTTTCCGACTACATATATATCCCGTGACAATTATCCAGGTTTCAAATGGCCTACAAAAGAATAAGTCAACGTAAAAAAAGCTTCTTCGAATCATTCTTTTTGAAAATAATAATAAAAAAAAGTTGTAACAAGTTGCACCATCAAAGCTATTTTGTATTTTTCATAATTTGGAAAATTTTATATTGGGGGTTTTATTAGTACTGTAAGAAAAGATAAGATACATTTTTTTAGCGACTATCACGAGCCCGAAATGCAAATTGGTGTCTTTTCGCTCTTAAAGCAGAAAATGGAACTTAGCGCTGCAATCTGTGTTCAATTAGAAACTATCATAAAAAAAACTTCTACAGAAAAACTTCTCGGGTGGAGCTCAAATTTAATATAACCTACATAAACTAATAGATTTAATTATAAATCAATAGATTTTTGTTATAAATTTCGCTATATTTTATTTCTTATTTTGTTTGGATTCATGTGTTTGCAAGTTTGTTTAAAACAGAAAGAAAGTAAGTCCACTGATAAAATTTGTTTCTTGATATGTTCGTCAGTCCTCAGTATCATATCTGAACAGAGTAGATATCATAGCCAGCAATAGCGCTGCCTAAGTAAAGATCGATGTTGGCACACTGGATCATTTATTTTTTTCGTATTGTATCGTATCGTATTGTATCATATTGACTTAAGTCTTGTAGTGGTGCAATGGGTTTGGTCTCAATCTTGAAATACGGGACACTAAATTTGATCTCAGTTGCGGCTACATTCTGCAGGGCTAGGAATTTCATTCCAGTGATAAGATTATGCGAAAGCGCCTCTATAATAATCCAACAAGAAGAAGAAGAAGTATTGAATATAAAAACAAAAGAAAAGGTTTTTTTAGGGTATTTAGTCGCCTAGTGTCAGCATATTCCTTTCATGGTTGCAGTAACCTAATCTAAAAATAGGGGTAAAAAATAAATAAAAATTTTTCAACAGAAACAAGAAGTTAAAAAATATACACAAACCTGAAAAATAAGAACTCAAAACCAGAAAGGAAAGAAAGGGAAAAATACTACAAAATTTGTAATAATGAGTCTTCTGGTTGCAGTTTTTATGAAGGTTTTACTTTTATCGTCACTAAAACAATTTTTATATTATAGAAGAAGTTTAACAAAGTGATTGTATTAATATGTTTGGCAAATTTCCAATTTTGGCCTGATTATATCATCTATGTCAATTCAGTTTTGATCTGGCTCAATTGCAGCATTACAGTTTGGATTTATTTCTATTAACCCACTTGGCCCTAATCATTCTAAACAATGCTTTTCAGCTATGCTATTACTTCCTATAAATAAAGAAAAACTTTAGAATTAGAACTTTAAGTATTAACCAAGCTTTAAGGGTAGTTTTGATTAAATTTTAATCCATAGTCCGTTGATTTTTGAATCATCACCTTAGTGGAGGCGAATAAAATAATTAAAAGATGAGTATAAGAGCATAAAAATGATTAATTTTGCTTCGACGATAGTCTGTAATTCATATTAGGACAGAACTAAGGTTGATATAGATTAAGGGCAATTTAAACACCGAAAATTAATTTTTTAAATCTATATGCTGTAAAGCACACATTTTATTGTAATTAAGTTTAGGGATTAGTTATATGAGGATGTTTCTGCCTAAAGTTTTTTTTCTTAATACATTTATAAAAAGTATATATTTTCTCAAAATTTGTTGATGTCATTCTTCTTCTTCTCACAATAAAATGAAAAAGGCGATCCTGCACTACCTCAAGTTTATAAGACTTTAAATAGCAGATGGAACAGAGTATAGGTGTTCACACATTTTTTCGTGCTGGTCAGAGCAGCAATTGGCTGGTAGGCTCGCTTGTTACAGCTGCCTTTAATTAGTAGGCCTCTCTAGAAATATTTGAAAGGCTTTATGAGTAATTATTTTAATATTAAATGAAACCTATAAAATTATTAAAACCTATTAATTTTATTATATATCTGACGTTAATGTCGACTGCGTATTATTGATATCCTGTTATATAGCTTAAATGCTAAATATGGACGTAAGAAATTAAAAATCTTCATTGTAGTTCTGTAATATATATGATTTGATAGATTCTGATGTAAAGGACTAGACTTGTCACTACACAAATAGCAGTTTGGACGAAGACATAAAAAGAAAAAAAAACATGTGCCCCGCTATTTCAGAGAAGCTTTCCCCTCTCCCCCAACATATTTCCCCTTTCTCCCAGCACAAAAATCGAAGTCCCCTTAAAAAAGAGAAGTAAAAACAGTAATTTCTTTAAACTGTTAAATCGATCCTCCAGCTGTGAAAAATAAAGAGTGCACTTGCCAAACTATTAAACAAACTTATTGAATATCGTGTGATTGTTTTCAGATTTTTGATTGGCGGAGAGTGGTGGACAAACACCAATAATATAAAATAAGGTTAACCAAAGATGCCTGGGTGCAATATTCAAATATCGGGCAACTCTGGCAACTGCCAGCCTTTAGGTGATGGAAATTAATCAACGGAAACCCATCTTTGTAGCCAGTTATTCAGATGAGGGTGAAATTGGAGGGGAATTTGATAATAGAAAAGGAAGCTTGGTATTAGAAGTTATATATGTAGGATTTATCTTACGCGGGAAGGGGGGAGGGAGGTCTAGGTTAGTCGAACCATCCAAGGTGTATGAAATTCAAGCAAGATGGATGACTTCCAGCATGACATGGCAATGAATTAGAATGGTTAGAGTACGTGAAATGCAGTATTGATTTTTTTTTAGGTTTGTGTTGAGAAGTGTCCTGCTGAAACTTTTGTTCCCATTCCTGGAAGTCTCTCATCAGGTGCAGAAGCAGAGGTAAAGAAAAAGCTTATTTGCCAAGATGGGACTGATGTTGAAGGATCTTCTCTTAGTGATTTGATCATTGGTGGAAAATGTGCACCTTATTATGTTAGAATGGTTTCAAGTAAGTACAGGATCCTCCAAATATAGTGGTTAAAAATAGCTATATTTCATAAACTGAAATAATTATATATGCAGTGTTTTGTTTATGACAACGGGAAAGGACATAGGAACCTATATATATTTATATAGGAACCTTGTATATTTGCACATTAGGGGGGAGGATAAAATATAGCGGTTCTGCATTAAAATGTCTTAGGTACAATTATTCTGCATATTATGAAATAAAAATTGTTTCCTGACTTCAAACTGTCCAAATACTTCACCCTCCCTCCTTTTACGTGCAAATATGTAGCCAAAATTGTATATATCCCTTCTATTCTGTCACTTGTCTTTGTCTTGTCTCACGTTAAGTTGAAAGAAACTAACGAAGAAACCGGTTTGTTCTTGAGTTTTACACAGCGTAATTTTGAGTGAGTGGCGTATAATACACAAGTACCAAAATTCCTTCTCCCTACGGAAAAAAAAAAAATACAATTAAAATTCTCAAATTTGGAAAACCCTATTTTCCACGGTGGGTACTTTACGCGGGGGGGGGGGGGGTATTTTCCAATGGGGGGGGTGTTTTCCACGGAGGCGGGTGGTATTTTTCTGGGGGGGGGGGTAAACGCCGGCAAATATAGGAACCGGTGCACGTCTGGCTGCAATTCTGCATTGCTCGACACCTGGCAAAAGTAAATAAGCGGCCCCATTCCTGCCCTCATTCTGCCCTGACCTCATTCTTTCCAGATGTGCTGCAGCACTGACCCCTAACATAGAATACCTATTGTCTAAAAAAAGCAACCTGATATTAAATTAGCTTAAAGTTAGCCTACTATGAATGGGCAAGCTACATTAAAATATAATTTATTATGAGGTGTTTGGTAGAAGCTAAAGTAGAACTACAATTGTACATTTTAAAGATGTCATTGCGCAAGCCTGTTCGTCAGGTAAATTTCTAATCTTGCAGTTATTTTTTTTTTCAAAAATTGAGGTAAAATTTTGGCTAGTTTAGGTTATTTTTTAATTTATTCATAGTTTCTAAAGTTAATTTTTATAAAATTATTTTTATCAATTAAGTTTAATAATTAGGTTATTTACTATGTTAGGTCAATTTTTGTTAGGTTATGTTTGGACAACGGAAACGAGTATCAGAACGGTTCTTGGCTTTTATCACCCCCCTCCCCCCGCGGCGTTTACTACCCCCCAGGAAACACTCCCCCACGTCGAAAATAGTCCCCTCCCCCGAGAAAAAATTCCCCTCCCGCGGAAAATGCCCCCCGTGGAAAATAAGGCTTTCCAAATTTGAAATTTTATTTGAGTTTCTTTTTTGTTCTCGTTGGGAGAAAGAATTTTGTACTTGTGCATTATGCGCCACTCACTCAAGTTTACGCTTCGCTAGTTTCTTTCAGCTTAGCGTGAGACAAGACAAAGATAAGTGACAGAATAGATGGGAAGTATATAATTTGGGCTATATATTTGCGCATAAGGGGGGGGGGGTAAAACATTTAGACAGTTCGAAGTCAGAAACAAATTCTTACTTCGTAATATGCAAAACAATTGTACCTAACACATTTTGCATGTTGGCCCGCTATTCTTTAAACCCTCCCCCCAATTATGCAAATGTATAGCTCAAATTCATTTCTAAAGCAACGAAGAAATTGACGAAGAATTCGGTTTGTTCTCGAGTTTTACACAGCATAAACTTGGGTGAGTGACGTATATTACACAAGTACCGAAATTTTTCATGGAGGTAGAGCTGGATTTCCCTGTATTATTTAAAAACGATCAGAAATTAAATGAAAAAAAAAAGTTTTTTTTAACCGAACGTAAGGAGCGACATTAAAACTTGAAACAAACAGAAATTATTACGTATATGAAAGGAGTTGCTCCTTCCACAAGACCTTGCTCTTTACGCTAAATTTTTGAGTTTTTGTCCTAATTCTGTCTTGAATTAAAATCGGAATTATAATTCTTGAATTATAATTCTGTCTTGGTCACATGACAGGTAAACATTGATGAGCACACAATCTCCAAACTTTTTTGCAATGAAATTGTCGTTAGATTTATAGAGGGAAGGTGAAAGATCTGACAAACTTTGCTTGATAATGCAAGCTAGACCGAACGAGGGTCTCTCTTTGGTGCACCGGGCATTAGTAGTGAACAAAAATTGCGCACTACTCCTTCGCAGTGAATTGACACTGACAGCATGAACAAAATATTTTTTCTTGGAACTTGTTGCGTGTTGATTTTTGTTCGTGAAACTTGTTGCATATCAATTTTTGGTTTTCGTGAAAGTTTTACATTAATTTTTTTATCTCGTGAAACTGATTTTGTTCATGAAACTTATTACGTGCTGATTTTTGTTCGTGGACCTTGCCACGTCCTGATTTTTGCTCGGTAAACTTGTTGCATGTTGATTTTTCTCTTCGTGAAACTTGTACATTGATTTTTCTCCTCGTGAAACTGATTTTTGTTCGTCGAACTTGTTGCGTCCTGAATTTTTTTTTTGTGAAACTTGTTACATATAGATTGTCCTGTGTGTAAACTTGTATATTGATTTTATGTTCTCGTGAAACTGATTTTGTTCATGAAACTTGTACTAGGTTTGGTTATGTTTGGGGGACTGTACCAAGCGTGACGGAACCTACACCTAACCAACGCATGGAAGGTTATGTTAATTTACGTCAGATAACGCGGTGGGTTTTTTAAATAATGCTGGGAAATCTGGCAAGCCCTTCACGGAAAATTCCCTTCCCTCATAAAGATTTCTCCATGGAAAGATCCTCCCACGGAACTGCTTTTTTGGTCACTCAAAAAAAGGAACTAGAACTTTTAGTTTCTTGTCGAAGGAGCCTTCTTGCGATATTCTAGGAACACTGGGTCGATACTATCACCCCTGGTAAAAAACAAAAACAAATAAACACGCATCCGTGATCTTTCTTCTGGCAAAAAAACAACAAAAATCTAAATTTTTGCAGATAGGAGCTTGAAACTCCTACAGTAGGGTTCTCTAGATGTTTCCCAGAGAAATTGCCTATGAATTCTTCTGGGTACCCGGCTGACTGATTGTATTTCAAACAGTAGGCTGTTTATTGTTCAATCCCGCTTTCTAGAGCTGCAATGAGAGAAATGTTGAGATGGCTAGGGCACGATCTGCGGATGAAGGATGACAGATTGCCGAAGATTGTCCTCCGTCTAGGGCTAAACGGAAAGCAGGTCGTCCGCGGTTGGGCTGGAAGGATGTCAGAAAGAAAGATTAAAGAAAACGAGGGCTTCCTGGGAGGGTGTGCAGAGGAAGGCTTTGAACAGATTGGGATGGAGGAGGAGTGTGCGTAGCTCTGTTGACCTGGTTAGGTGGTTAGGTGCTGCGCTGAATTGTTATTAGTTGTTGTAGAAGCATTGAATATTATAAATATGTTAGTAACAAATACTAAATTATTGAATTTATCAGTGCCGGCCCGGAAATATTACTGTTTCTGTCATTTTTTCATGTGGAAATGTTCCGGCCGAATTATCCGGGGGGCTATTTTCCGCGTGTTTTAATTTCTGGGAAATAATTTCCACGGAAGGGGGCATTTCTGGCGTGATTGAGAAACTGATTAGAGATTACAGTCTTATTCAAATCAAATGATAATTTTTCAGGCTGAATCGTCCGCAAGCAATTTTACAGGGAGGAGGGATTCTCGGCGAGGATGGAACCGTCTAAAGGAAATCTGACGGTGGGAAGGTTTACGTTGGATGAAATTTCACCGAAGGGGATTTCCGCGAGGGGAGGGTTGCCCTCTCCACATATGAATCGTGTCCCCCTCCTTAACACCTTACTCTTTACGCTAAAGTTTGACTGTTTGTCCCAATTTTTAAGAGCGTTTACTGAAACACGGGGTTTTTTAATTAGAATAGGAAGTGTTTTGAAAAGGGCTAGCTTTTTTAGCGTAGAGAGTAAGGTAATAAGGAGGGACAACCCTTCATATAAGGAATAAATCTTTCAAAATTAATTTGCGAAATTTGTTTTAATTTTTCATCGACGGTGAGCGAAATTCGAACCTACATTAGTTGAAAACGTTCAGAAATTAAATAAAAAAACAGGCTTTTTTAACTGAAAGTAAGGAGCAACATTAAAACTTAAAACGAACCTAAATTATTCCGTATTTGAAAAGAGGTTATCCCCTCCTTAACGCCTCACTCTTTACGCTAAACTTTTCATTGTTTTGAAAAATTGAGCTGTGACAAAGAGTCAAACTTTAGTGTAAAGAGTGGGGCATTGGGGTGGGAACAGCACTTTCATATACGGAATAATTTCTGTTCGTTTTAAGTTTAATTCAAAAAAGAAAAGCCAATTGCATATTCCTTACACATAGCATTTACTAATGGAGAGTAAACAGACATTTTTCAGGAGGCGAATTTATTCTGGGGGAATTTTCAGTGGTGAGGGTGGGGGGAATGCCCCCTCTCAAATGCTTCGCTCTTTGCGCTAAAGTATGATTTTGTGTCCCAATCCTTTACGAATTAAAAGTGATCGCAAGGTTGGTTAAATTAGAATAAGATACCTCTTTAAACATTCTAAATAACAGTAGCGTGAAGAGCGAGGCATTGTGGAGAGGGTATCCCCACTATATCGTGATAATTTCTGTTCGTTTTTAATTTCGAACCTTACTTTCAGTTGAAAAAACCTGCTTTTTTGTTTAATCACTTAACGGCACAAACAATTTTCAGGGGGAAAACATTGAAATGCCGATGATTTTGAATAGTTGAAATTGGTTCGCTTTGGATGCGTGAGCTAATTGCCTATAGGCAGTCAGACTACCTCTGCATCGCCTTTGTCAACTTAGTGTTAATCAGCCACGCAAGGGGAGAATGTGACGTAAATAATGCAAATAAGGTATAAAATTTTCTTGGGGTTCTGATCATAATTGATATGAGTCTGATGGTAGAATTTTAGTTGTAATCGCTTGAATTCATGGGGGTGTTTCCCTCACATTTGGAAAATCGGCTATTTTCTCAGGTTCGTAGCTTTTAATGAGTAGCATTAAACTGAATAAATTTTACATATTTGGAATCAGTATAAAAAGCCGATTTTTTTTATGCCATTAATTGTTATCACAATTCCTTTTATTAGAGTTTCGGTTACTTCTGGGCCTTATTTAAAGTTCATTACCACGAACTGTTTGAAAATCATTAAAAAAAAGCATGATGTATTAGTAAAGAAATTCATTTTCATTGGGATTAAATTGAAAACATTATTCATTTGATTTTTTATATTGTCCTATAGCTTGGAAATAGTTTATAAACAAAAATGTGAAGAGAAAAAGAGGCATCTTTTATCAAGGAAAAGGCTCATTAAGAACAATTTTTTTTTTAGTTTTATCCGTTATGACCTTTTTTAGCCTGGGAAAAAGGGTCTTAATGTGTTCCCAGGTTGATACTCTTACGACATTTTCGTATAAACCGACTTCCCTATCCGAATTACCTAATATGGCATCAGAGGCGGTTTTAGGGGAAGGATAGCGGGAGCCCTTGCCCCAGGCATTGAAAGTTTAGGGTTCAAAATTTTAAAGAAATAATCTAACGGTTATAATCATTTTGTAATTTTTGAGATTTTATTTTTATTAAAATGAAGTACATAGCGCAGTTAATAAGTGAAAATATTTAATAAATCATTAACTAACGAATAAAACAAAAATAAATTACAAATAATTAAATAATAGTAATTGAAATAATTAATAATAATTCAATTAAACATAAATTATAATAATCAAATAATAATAATCTGTAATAATTATAGATTATAATTATAATAAAATAATTATAAATAATAATCAGATTAAAACATAAATTATTAATCAATTGATGAATGGAAAATAATTTTGTTAATAATTGCAAATTTTGGCCTTTAAATTCTGTGGGAGACAGAGGGGGGGCGGCAATAAAAATTTTGCCCTTGGCGCAAGGGAGGCCAGAACTGCCACTATATGACATACGCATGTAGAAATATGCAATAATTCAGCACAGACCTCCTATTCTGTACAGGTTGTGAGACCAAAGGCAAAGTATTCTTAGGTAATTCCTCTGTTATTCTAGCTCTGCTTGACAGACAAGAATAAGACAAATGCTGACATTTAAGGATAAAACCGAAACAAAAAGTAAAGTGGTCTTGAATACTACTATGAAATTTTTGAACGACTATAACATATTTTCTGTAAGCAATTTTTTTCAGTTGGGAATAGATGTGTTCCGTCCCTTCCATATAATGTCAATGAGAAGAATGAGCTGATCGCTGATGCAAACAATAACAAAGCAAATGTCACTTATGGGGATCTGATGTCCGGCACTCAAAAGCTTGCCTCCATTTTGGGGGCCAAAGACGTAAGTTTTTGTAGTGTTTTTAAAGTTTTTAAGTTTTTTGTTTTGTTTTTTTAATTCAAAAAAGATGTAAGCATTTTTTGATGGCCTTTTTTCAATTTCTAATTTAACTGAAATACTTTTAGAGGTTTTAGGACAATGAAGCGATCGAGTTTTGTGCATGCATAAGCAAATGAAGAAAAGAAAACAAATCTTTTGTTTTTAGTGTCGATATTTAGCTAAGCTCTTCTAAGTTGATCGGCAGGTTTCTTAGAAAAAAAAGAAGAAATCTGCTGTCCGTGTGTCCGGTCTGTCAAACAAGTCTTAAGAACGATGTAGTAGAATTATGTGTATATTGACATAGCGGATAAAAGGTAATTTATTGTTTATGTAAAAACACTGAAAAACATTGGTAAATGTACTGTCAGTGACATCTCTTAAATTGTGTAGCAAATATAGAAAAAGACTTGGAAATCTATGGCAAATGATTTGTGATGCAAACAACAACAAATGAATGTCACTAATGGGGATATGATGTCAGGCACTCTTTTGCATCCATCTTGGGGGGGGGGGAGGGTAAAAACGTATTTAAGGAGACGGTTGAATCTTGTGCATGCATCAATCAATGAAGATTATTTTTTTATATGTATTCTCAGTGTCAGTATATAGCTAAGCTCTTCTATGTCGATTTACAGGTTTGTTAGAACTGTAAAACAAGCTAACATGTCTTGTGTAAGTCCGTTTCTTCAGCAAGTCTTAGGAATTGTCTTGTAGAATTTAGGTTTTTAATGGTACAATAGATAAATGTATATTTTTCGACAGTGCTTTACTCATTTAGCAAATGTAGCTATTGTAAAATACTGTCCATATGATTCCTGATGGAAACAATAACAATGAAAATGTCCCTTATAGAGATTTGATGTCTTAGATGGAGACACCTGTCATTAAAAAGCTTTCATCCTTTTTGGGTGCCAAAAATATAAGCTTTATAAGGAATAAAATTGACTAAATCCAGCTGAAACACTTAGAGCTTCAAAGGACTTGATTGAGTTTCTTTACATTCATCTATATGTAATATCTATATGTAATATCTAATAATATGTAATATCTATATGTAATATCTAATATATGTAATATGTAATAGCTATATGTAACATCTATATCTATATGGTGGGAAAATTAGTTGTCATTTTCTATGTCAATTCATCCATGTAATATCTAATATATGTAATATCTATATGTAACATCTATATCTATATTGTGGGAAAATTAGTTGTCATTCTCTATGTCAATACATCCATGTAATATCTAATATATGTAATATCTATATGTAACATCTATGTCTATATGGTGGGAAAATTAGTTGTCATTCTCTATGTCAATACATAGGCAAGCTCTCCAAAGATGCTCTGTAAGTCTATTAGAAATTAAAAAAAGGACGAAAAGTCGCTATACCAGCAACAAATCAGAATTCCTGGATTAGTAATTGATCTATTTTGAAGATAGATTGATAAGCTTTTCTTGAAAAGACTTGATCGTAGCTTGAATCTCGGTCTCTATTTTACATTTTTAATCTTTAAATAGTTTGTTTATGATGATTGTGACGATTTTAGACGATGATTATGATGATTGCATAAATTTTTGTGTTAGTTTCGTGTGAAAAGACTTGTTTAAGTGCGACATTTTGAATTTAACGTATCGTAACGCTAACTCGTATCGTTACGTTTAATGTATCGTAATATTAACGTGTCGAACACTCATCATAGAAAATTATTTACATATTGCCAAGGACACTAAAATCTTCCTGGTATATATAAGTTTCGTTTTTCTAGAAAATACTAAAAATGGCCCAGTTGAGCTTGGATATGTATTGATACCGCAATTGAAAGCTAATTTCCACCACCGCCCTCTTTGTTGCGCTCACGTTCACTAAAAGTTTTGTAGCTACTTGGCAAATCTAAAAATATGATTTGTGAAAACCTGTGTAAGTCATGAAAACAGAACTGAATTTCTACCCTATTGCATTTTCACCCTAATTAGCAAGCTGTTCACTATGCTTTCTTCTGTAGTAATCTTGATTAGTTACTGTCTAATTTTTTTGTTAAATAATTTCTTTATATGCTCAGATCGGAAGTCATTTTCTCTTTCATGATTGTAAATGACAATAAAATGTAATCCCTTCTTAATTAAATTTAATATACCTAGGAAAAAGGATTGTTACAAGCATGGGAGCCACTATTATAATAATACTTAGGCTTTTTCTTAGAGAATTATCTAAACTTGCTTAAAAACTAAGAAAATGCTCCTAATTTCGCATGTTTTTTGTGTCAATCTAACAAAAAATGCAAAGCCAGTTCTAAATATCCAATTTAGCAGATTTACAAAGCTGTATCTCATCTTTTCAAGATAGCGGCGTGGTCCTTCGAGTTTAATATTAAAATATACTCAAAAAATAATATATAAATAATTTTTAAAATGTAACAGTAAAGTATATAATAATATATAAAAATATAATAATACAATATATAATGATAGATGAAAGTGTATAATAAATAATACATCGGCTTTTTCTTAGAAAATGATATAAACTTGATTAAAAAGTAAGAAGTTGTTCTTAATTTGGCATGTTTTTTGTCTTGTTTTCATTGTATCACTCTAACAAGAAATGCAAAGCAAATTTCAAAAATAAATTATGGCAGATTGTTAAATCTAAATATCAGCTTTCTAAGATAGCGAAGCTGCTGTCTTTAAGTTGAAACAGCAAAGCCTTAGGATAGTGGAAAAATAGTATATGAATAATAGTTAATATGCGATCATCTAATATATGATAATTTACAAGACATATAGAACAGAAAAAAAATTTAATATTATTTAATTATACAAAGTAAATGTAATAATAATATATAATAGCAATAAATAATAAACTGACACAGGGGATATAAACCTTATGGTCCATGACTGATAACATGAATGTGAATTTATCTACCATTTTATCTACCATTTTATCTACCATTTATCTACCATTTTTATCTACCATTTATCTACCATTAAGGGTAACGCTTCTTGATTTCTTATTGGCAAAAAAGAGGTCTTTTGACAAAGAATATTACAGTGCAACCTTGAAATCTTTTCCAGGCATGACTTTCATAACAAAATTGGTTTCAGAAGTGCTTAATCTCCCCTCCTTCCAAAAAAATGTAACCTGCCTTCATTATTCAATTTTAATTACAATAAGATTAAAATTTTACATGCCAGAGTCACCGCAGTACGGTCGACCAAGTAGAGAACAGTGTGGTTTCCATTTATTTTATTCCTCGGCCACTTCATATGGAAGGGACGGTCCTAAGGGAATAAGATAAAAAAAGAATGGCAAACTTAATCTGACATTATGAATTTTAGTTCCCAATTTAAAGGGTCGAAAGTGATTGCCCGCTTTTGAACCCTTTTTTGCACCCTGGTACCCCTGTTATCCCCCTACACGTCGGATCATTACTTTTAGATTATTTTTTCTCTCAGATTCATAGATAGGTTCGAAAACTGTCCTTCCATGGAGGATGTAACCCACAAAGCCTTGAGGGCATTGGCCTAAAAGTGTAATGTTGCATTCATCTGAGATACATTTTATTAATAAAGGTGGGGATGTTGCGCCTTGCTAAAATCAGAATAATGCAATAATTTTAAACCTGTATGACTAGAGGCACTGATTGCGTTATGACCCTTCCAAACACTTTCAAAACTTTTGTAAATAATGTTGACCCAAGCCACTTTGGGTATAGTTTTTTAGGGCCTTAAGATAAAAGTGGAAGGATAGTATGAAATTTGATTAAAAACATCTCATTTTTGTGAAATAGCAAAATTTAATTAAATTGGAAATAGAATACAATTTCACTGCTAGGTAGCAGTTTCCGTACTAGAAGTAACCTAGTAGGCGTGCATTACTACCTTTTCCTGTTAATTAAATCATGCATATAAGCCCAAAGACCGATAATCAAGGGTATATATTAGAAAGGAGGATTGCAAATGTATTTTTTTTCTTTCTTAATTTTTATTTTTAATTAAGTTTTATCTTTATCTTCGCTGGCCACCTTCCCTGGAAAATACCTTCTATGGCCACCGTTGAAAATTTTGCACGCTTCTGACATTAACCATGATATTCTTCCAATAACACAACAATTTTTTGTTTCTGTAGTCTATGTAACTACCACTCAGATCTCTTTTTTTCACCTGCCTGTCTCCTCCTACCTTCCTTTTTTCTGAATTACTTAACCTAATAATATTTTCTTCTTAAAACAGAGTGACGACCCTGACGCCACGTGGCTAACTACTACTATACTGGTAATCATGGCTTTTGATGCTATGCTATATGTGGAGTTGGTTTACTATTTTAGCAAAGTTGAACGTTTAAACGTAGTGACGTAAGGTCTTAACTCTAGCACTTATGAGTCACTAACGGTGGCAGGTATTAATTATCACTTTGTCTGAATGTATGAAAATGATAGATGGTGAACAATGTTCACTTTCTCTCTGTTTTTAGACTAGATCTAATGTTCCCTCAAAGAGAAAAAGCGAGATTACTTTCCTGTAGTTACGTGGGAAAAATGTGTTTAATTCCATTAGTTTACGCCGTTGACGTAGTTTTGTAAGACAATACCTTTACTTTTTTTTTGTTTAAAGAATAGGTCTACGAACCATGGTCTACAGTAATGACAGTCGTCAAGTATGGTTCTGAAACGTGAGAACTCTGAAAGAAGGAGGAGGGTTTGTTGGATATTTTCCAGAGCAATTGTCTATTGATTCTTTTGGACATTTGTCTGACTGATCGTATTTAAAACAGTAATCTGCACGAAAGATGTGGTTATATCCTGCTTTTTAGGGCTATAATGCGGTGGCGAGTACAGTGGCACGCCCTTGTCAAATTGCCCCCCCCCTCAAGATTTTGCTCTTTATCCGCTCCTGCTATAATGATTGAAATGTTGAGATGACTGGGAAACGTTCTGCGGATGAAGGATGGCAGATTGGCAAATATCGTCTTCTTGGCCAACAAGGACAAAGTTAAAACAGGTAGTGCCCAAATGCAACATTGTTCCGTAAGGAACGATTTAAGAGACACTGGAACTTCTTGGTAGGGTGTAAAGAGGGGGGCTTTGAATTGATTGGGATCGAGGAGGAGCTTGCATGGCTGTGTTGGCCTCAGGTGGCTTGATGCTATAGTGAGTCGTCAGCAGCAGCCTCCTGTGAAAAATTTCAAGCCATTAAAAAGAACAAAAGTTTTTTGTCACAAGTATTTCCACATGTAAACTCTCTTTTACTATAAAACTTACAATAGAACTTAGAAATGCTAATTCTAGAAGCGCATCCATTTCTGGTTGACCCTCCTCCTCCATGGGGCAAACTAAAAATGCGTAAAGTGGGCTTGCTTACAGGTAACATTACCTATAGAGTGAAGCGTATTATTCCTTGAGCCCTGCGGGCAGCGGGGCGAGGTCTGTATTCTATATTTATTTAATAAATATATAATACAGACCTCGTCCCGCTGCCCGCGGGACTCATGGACTAATATGCTTCGCTCTATAGGTAATGTTACCTGTAAGCAAAATCGGATGTTTGTTTTGTTCACAAACCGCTTGCTAGCTTATACTCGAAAGTGTAAGTGGATATTATGTCTTGGATATTAGCATCAATGGATGCGTGAGTTTTTTACTTATCTTTCGACTTCCTACTATACAGAAATTACCAGTGATAACTGGAATTAATGTTTAAAATATAATTTCATTCATATTGTACAACCCCAACTTTTTCCTCGGCTTCAAAACCCTGCCCACTTTACGCATTTTCAGTTTGCCCCATGGAGGAGGAGGGTCAACCAGAAATGGATGCACTTCTAGAATTAGCAGTGGAAATTATGCTGCTTCGCAGTATAGTTTCCACTTTAGATAGCTTGTGACGAAACTAAACAATTACCAACCCTAGTATACCCAGTTATTTAGTTCGGGACGGGGTCAGTAGCGTGACTCTGTAAGCTCAGCCAGAGTTGATCTAGCTCTAAACGGGTACCTGGAGAGATCTGGGGAAGGTAAACAGGAAGAGTGTGCGAAAGCACAGGATGGTTGGCCCCCACCTCCTTATTGCACTTCCTGGCTGAAGGGTTAAGAAACTAAGATCAGAACCGCCGGTAGGGACTGTAAAGTTCAATGTCGTATTCAATAGGCAGTGTGGCTGTGGAGTGCATCTGGTACTTCGATGATAAATCACATCAGCCTTGTTTTTGTTAAGAAAAAAAAACACTCAGCGATAATTGTGTGCCCTTGCGCCCGGGCCTAGTGGTAAATCGTGGTCTGGTTGATAGAGAAATTCAGAGAACGTGCCTTAATTTCTGTCTTAAAATTGTATGACGTCACTACATATGCTTTGTTTGTTTTAACCGCCTCCAAAGTGTCGCACTAACAACATGCTTTGTCTTTGCTATCTTATGCTGTCACAAAAAGCAATAAATAATGTTAAATTTCGTTCATCTAAGCTCAAACATGCTTGCTTTTTCAATATTCATTCGCTTGGAAAACTATCGAAATATTTGAATTCATAGTGAATTATATACCAGTATAGTGTGTCGTTATATCTTCTTCTTGTTTCGATTATTGTGGAAAGGGTTTGGCATAATCTCAACACCGAGAGGAATTTTATGGCCCTGCGGTGGGCTGCTCCAGCTGAGATAAACTCCGGGCTTCGTTTTACCAAACAGAGATCAGTTCTACTGTGGTAACACATTACTGATGCGTTTTTAAGTACAAATGCGGGGAACACTCTACATGGCAGACTTTTTGCTAATGTGGAAAGTAGCAGGGTTACGACATTGAACCTTTGAGGAGTGAACTTAGGGCCTAAGTTATGCCTGAAAAATTATTTTCAAGCTGTTTTCTCCGCTCTTTCCCTTTTTTGAGCTTAAAAAATTGTAAAAAAGACAGATTCATGCCTGTTTTAACTTTGCGAAAAAATATATATTTTATTTACTTAATTTTGGTGTGAATCCGCTTTTCTTTGATTCATTTGATTCATTCTTTGATTCATTGTAAGTTTGAAGAATACTTTCAATGATTTGAGTTGGCTATTCAGCCATGTTTGGATATTTTTTTTTAATTGAAGACACAGTTTTAAGAATTTTTTGACATTATATAATTACTTAACATTATAAAAATCATTCTTTAAGGTTATGTAACTTTAACTTTATAACTTTTATAAACTATTATTATAAACTTTTATAACTTTTATTACTTATAACATTATATATCTTTATATAACTAATATAACTTTAACTTTATAACTTATATAGATTACTATTATAAATGTTTATAACTTTCATTAACTTTATAACTTTTCTAAACGTTTATCACTTATAATATTATATAACTTTAACTTAAAAAATAATTCTTTAACATAATAAATTATTCTTTAACATTATATAAATCAAAAATTAACAAAGATATAATCGTTAGACTGTTTCCATAGACCTTGTTTCTGCTTAGCTTTATTTCTAAAAAATCACCATTATAAGACTAATTATGTCAAAGTCCGACAAAGACTAATTCCCTCCTGGAGTGTTACTAAAGTCAGCCTGCCAATGAAACCAAAGTAGAATAATATTACTAGTATATAAAATGATTTTAAAAGTAGTTTAAGTCAATTATATTAATATGTAATTAATTTTATTTTATTCAATTAAAGTTTGTTGTATTCGTTACAAGAATAAACGTAATTAAATATAAAACAAATGTTGTCTATTTGCAGACCGCTGCTCGAGTGTGTAAAGACCTTATGGAGTCGTGGTGGATAATTTTGTCTGCTTTTGTCATCGTGATGATAACCTGTCTTCTATGGATATTCATTATGAGGTTCATCACTGGAACTATGGTCTGGATCTCAGTCGTGGTATTCTTAGGACTCCTTGTTTTTTGTAAGTATTCATTGTCGGCACAATGCTTGATTGTGGGTGCATTGCAAATTTTGTTACTGTTTCTTTTTTCGTTTGAGGGGGGGGTCTATGGCATGGAAGCTGTAGAAGGTTCCTATTTTCTCTCGTTGTTACCGACATATTTGACGTGAAGAAATATTTAGAATGTTTATAGGAGGTTTTGTATTTTTTTAGGGGAGGTATAATGTATATGGAATAAAATTTAGTTAAGAGAGAATGTCTTGAGTTGCCTAAAGTTTCTTGTATTTTCTACGTAATTCCTATTTGTGAGGGAGGAAGTCTAGAATTTGGAAGCTGAAAAACGTTCCTGTTTTCTGACGTTGTTACCGACGTATTTGACGTGCAAACATCTTCAGACTCTCGACAGGAGGTTTTATATTTTTCTATGGGAGGTAAACTTGGTTTGGAAAAGAATTTATTTAAGCTAGAATGTCTTGAATTGCCTATAGTTTCTAGGCTTTTCTGTGTAATTCCCATCTTTCAGGAAGGGGAGGAAGTCTAAGGCTTGGAAGCTGAAAAAGGTCCCTGTTTTCTCTCGTTGTTACCGGCATATATAACGTGAACTTCCGTTTAGACTGTCGACAAGAGGTGATATATTTTTTTATAGGAGGTCTTATGTGTTTGTTTGAAATATAATTTATTTAAGCTGGAATGTCTGGAATTGCCTATAGTTTCTAATGTTTATTAGAATAGGATGTATTTAATTTTGTATGTCTTGAATCACTTATAGTTTCTAGGCTTTTCTGTGTAATTCCCATTTGTGAGGAAGGGAGGGAAGTCTAGGGCTTGGAAGCTGAAAAAGGTTCCTGTTTTCTCACGTCGTTATCGTCATATTTGACGTGGAAAAATATTTAGACTCTCGGCAGGAAGTTTTGTACTTTTCTAGGGGAGTTCAAATGTGTTTGGAATCGAATTTTTATAAGCTGGAATTGCCTATAGTTTCTAGTTTTTATTGGAATAGGATGTATTTAATTTTGTATGTCTTGAATCGCCTATAGTTTCTAGGCTTTTCTGCGTAATTTCCATTTGTGAGGAAGGGGGGGAAGTCTAGGGCTTGGAAGCTGAAAAAGGTTCCTGTTTTCTCACGTCATTACCGACATATTTGACGTGGAAAAATATTTAGACTCTTGACAGGAGGCTTTGTACTTTTCTAGGGGAGTTTTTATGTGTTTGGAATCGGTTTTTTTTAAAAGCTGGAATTGCCCATAGTTTCTAGTGTTTATTGGAATAGGATGTACTTAATTTTGTATGTCTTGAATCGCCTATAGTTTCTAGGCTTTTCTGCCTAATTCCCATTTGTGAGGAAGGGGAGGAAGTCTAGGGCTTGGAAGCTGAAAAAGGCTCCTTTTTTCTCACGTTGTTACCGACATATTTGACGTGGAAAAATCTTCAGACTCGACAGGAGGTTTTATATTTTTCTAGTCACAAATGCCATATGAGCTCTTAGCTCTTGTTTTTGTATCACAAGACAGCGTGATCTAAGTCTGATCATATTTAAGGTCTAGCTTCTAACGCTTGTGACCTTGAAGAACCCCAAGATATTGTCTAATCATGTTTCTCTCCGGGTTGTTTCTTATTATTGTTCAATTTGCTAACGTTAAGGCTGATAGCTCCCTTGAAGCCTTGTTGCGTCCCTCCTGGGGGAACTTCTCAAAAGTAATTGCAAGGGGATATTTTTACAAAAGACGGTAAATTGACTTCCACCCCTGAGTGGAATGGGAGTCAGTCATACTTATCTCCAAGGTGAGCACGCACACTTACCCCCAATAAAAGAACAGCTACTAAGTATTATTATGAATTCTGGATATGCTCGTATATTTTTACGAACGTATCCATTCCCTATAAGGTTTCTACACAATTCGGACTTTTTATGTTGATAACGTGTCTACGTCAAGCTATCTGTTTCTTTACGCTGTTGCTGCTTATTTTTGGCGCTGGGCTACGAAATTAGATAAGCCACAACATTGACGTCAATTTCCACTCTTTAAGGAATGAAAGTTTATATAAACCTAATTTTTCATGACATTTTTTTGTCTATCAATGAAGAAAACTGTGAAAATAAGTTTTCAATGGAATTCTTACTTTTTAGCCTTTTATTACTCGTATATGCAATATCAAGTGTTGAAGAAGATTTGATATTGCCTCCATGTTTTGATAACGTTTCTACGTCAAGCTATCTGTTTCTTTACCCTGCTGCTGCTTATTTTGGCGTTGGGCTACGAAATTAGATAAACCACACCATTGATGTCAATTTCCTCACTTTAGACTTGGACTGAAAGTTTATATAGACCTAATTTTTCTTGATATTTTTCTTTTTGTCTATCAATGAAGAAAACTGTGAAAACAAGTTTTCAGTGGAATCTTTACTTTTTAGCCTTTTATTATTCGTATATGCAATACCAAATGTTGAAGATGATACCAGAGAGTAACCTGTCCCCTTTTGCTGTTCAATTTACCACTAACTTCAGCTACTACCTCGAACTGAGTGGAACTTGGATGTTTTTCATGGTGGTTATTTCCGTTGTTTTTGTCGTAGTCTTTCTGATGATGATTTTCATGAGGAACAGGATTAACCGTGCCGTTGGTTTGATTACCCATGGAAGCAAGTAAGTACAAATAGTAAAAAGGTAATTACCTCCTGACCACCGCTATTAGTAAATGTTGAAGATTATAGCCACTAAACGCCACTTGTTGTATTCAAATGATCCATGCTTTGAACCCTTAGTGGGACGGGGATAAATAATAAAAAGACGATAACCTGCTGACCACCGCTATAAGTAAATGTTGAAAATTACAACCACTAAACGCTACTTGTTGTATTCAAATGATCCATACTTTGAACCATTAGTGGAATGAGGATAAATAGTAAAAAGGCGATAACCTGCTGCCCACCGCTATAAGTAGATGATGAAAATTATAACCACTAAACGCCACTCGTTGTATTCAAATGATCCATATTTTGAACCTTTTGTGCGACGGGGATAAGTAGTAAAAAGGCGATAACCTACTGCCCACCGCTATAAATAATTGTTGAAAATTACAACCACTAAATGCCATTTGTTGCATTCAAATGATCCATACTTTGAACCCTTAGTGGGATGGGAATAAATAGTAAAAAGGCGATAACCTACTGACCACCGCTATAAGTAATTGTTGAAAATTACAACCACTAAACGCCACTTGTTGTATTCAAATGGTCCATACTTTGAACTTTTTGTGGGACGGGGATAAATATTAAAAAGGCTATAACCCGCTGACCATCGCTATAAATAAATGTTGAAAATTGCAACCACTAAACGCGACTTGTTGTATTCAAATGATCCATAGTTTGAACCATTAGTGGGATGAGGATAAATAGTAAAAAGGCGATAACCTGCTGCCCACCGCTATAAGTAGATGATGAAAATTACAACCACTAAACGCCACTCGTTGTATTCAAATGATCCATATTTTGAACCTTTTGTGCGACGGGGATAAGTAGTAAAAAGGCGATAACCTACTGCCCACCGCTATAAGTAATTGTTGAAAATTGCAACCACTAAACGCCACTTGTTGTATTCAAATGATCCATACTTTGAACTTTTTGTGGGACGGGGATAAATAGTAAAAAGGCGATAACCTTCTGACCACCGCTATAAGTAATTGTTGAAAATTACAACGACTAAACGCCACTTGTTGTATTCAAATGATCCATTCTTTGAACCATTAGTGGGATGAGGATAAATAGTAAAAAGGCGATAACCTGCTGCCCACCGCTATAAGTAGATGATGAAAATTACAACCACTAAACGCCACTCGTTGTATTCAAATGATCCATATTTTGAACCTTTTGTGCGACGGGGATAAGTAGTAAAAAGGCGATAACCTACTGCCCACCGCTATAAGTAATTGTTGAAAATTGCAACCACTAAACGCCACTTGTTGTATTCAAATGATCCATACTTTGAACCATTAGTGGGATGAGGATAAATAGTAAAAAGGCGATAACCTGCTGCCCACCGCTATAAGTAGATGATGAAAATTACAACCACTAAACGCCACTCGTTGTATTCAAATGATCCATATTTTGAACCTTTTGTGCGACGGGGATAAGTAGTAAAAAGGCGATAACCTTCTGACCACCGCTATAAGTAATTGTTGAAAATTGCAACCACTAAACGCCACTTGTTGTATTCAAATGATCCATACTTTGAACCATTAGTGGGATGAGGATAAATAGTAAAAAGGCGATAACCTGCTGCCCACCGCTATAAGTAGATGATGAAAATTACAACCACTAAACGCCACTCGTTGTATTCAAATGATCCATATTTTGAACCTTTTGTGCGACGGGGATAAGTAGTAAAAAGGCGATAACCTACTGCCCACCGCTATAAATAATTGTTGAAAATTACAACCACTAAATGCCATTTGTTGTATTCAAATGATCCATACTTTGAACCCTTAGTGGGATGGGAATAAATATTAAAAAGGCGATAACCTACTGACCACCGCTATAAGTAATTGTTGAAAATTACCACCACTAAACGCCACTTGTTGTATTCAAATGGTCCATACTTTGAACTTTTTGTGGGACGGGGATAAATAGTAAAAAAGCTACAACCCGCTGACCATCGCTATAAATAAATGTTGAAAATTGCAACCACTAAACGCCACTTGTTGTATTCAAATGATCTATACTTTGAACTTTTTGTGGGACGGGGATAAATAGTAAAAAGGCGATAACCTTCTGACCACCGCTATAAGTAATTGTTAAAAATTGCAACCACTAAACGCCAGTTGTTGTATTCAAATGATCCATACTTTGAACCATTAGTGGGATGAGGATAAATAGTAAAAAGGCGATAACCTGCTGCCCACCGCTATAAGTAGATGATGAAAATTACAACCACTAAACGCCACTTGTTGTATTCAAATGGTCCATACTTTGAACTTTTTGTGGGACGGGGATAAATAGTAAAAAGGCTATAACCCGCTGACCACCGCTATAAATAAATGTTGAAAATTGCAACCACTAAACGCCACTTGTTGTATTCAAATGATCTATACTTTGAACTTTTTGTGGGACGGGGATAAATAGTAAAAAGGCGATAACCTTCTGACCACCGCTATAAATAAATGTTGAAAATTGCAACCACTAAACGCCACTTGTTGTATTCAAATGATCTATACTTTGAATTTTTTGTGGGACGGGGATAAATAGTAAAAAGGCGATAACCTTCTGACCACCGCTATAAATAAATGTTGAAAATTGCAACCACTAAACGTCACTTGTTGTATTCAAATGATCCATACTTTGAACCATTAGTGGGATGAGGATAAATAGTAAAAAGGCGATAACCTGCTGCCCACCGCTATAAGTAGATGATGAAAATTACAACCACTAAACGCCATTTGTTGTATTCAAATGATCCATACTTTGAACCCTTAGTGGTACGGGAATAAATAGTAAAAAGGCTATAACCCGCTGACCATCGCTATAAGTAAATGTTGAAAATTACAACCACTAAATGCCACTTGTTGTATTCAAATGATCCATACTTCGAACTTTTTGTGGGATGGTGATAAATAGTAAAAAGGCGATAACCTACTGACCACCGCTATAAGTAATTGTTGAAAATTACAACCACTAAACGTCACTTGTTGTATTCAAATGATCCATACTTTGAACCCTTAGTGGTACGGGAATAAATAGTAAAAAGGCTATAACCCGCTGACCATCGCTATAAGTAAATGTTGAAAATTACAACCACTAAACGCCACTTGTTGTATTCAAATGATCCATACTTCGAACTTTTTGTGGGACGGGGATAAATAGTAAAAAGGCTATAACCCGCTGACCATCGCTATAAATAAATGTTGAAAATTGCAACTACTAAACGCCACTTGTTGTATTCAAATGATCTATACTTTGAACTTTTTGTGGGACTGGGATAAATAGTAAAAAGGCGGTAACCTTCTGACCACCGCTATAAGTAATTGTTGAAAATTGCAACCACTAAACGCCAGTTGTTGTATTCAAATGATCCATACTTTGAACCATTAGTGGGATGAGGATAAATAGTAAAAAGGCGATAACCTGCTGCCCACCGCTATAAGTAGATGATGAAAATTACAACCACTAAACGCCATTCGTTGTATTCAAATGATCCATGCTTCGAACTTTTTGTGGGATGGGGATAAATAGTAAAAAGGCGATAACCTACTGACCACCGCTATAAGTAATTGTTGAAAATTACAACCACTAAACGCCACTTGTTGTATTCAAATGATCCATACTTTGAACCCTTAGTGGTACGGGAATAAATAGTAAAAAGGCTATAACCCGCTGACCATCGCTATAAGTAAATGTTGAAAATTACAACCACTAAACGCCACTTGTTGTATTCAAATGATCCATACTTCGAACTTTTTGTGGGATGGGGATAAATAGTAAAAAGGCGATAACCTACTGACCACCGCTATAAGTAATTGTTGAAAATTACAACCACTAAACGCCACTTGTTGTATTCAAATGATCCATACTTTGAACCCTTAGTGGTACGGGAATAAATAGTAAAAAGGCTATAACCCGCTGACCATCGCTATTAGTAAATGTTGAAGATTATAGCCACTAAACGCCACTTGTTGTATTCAAATGATCCATACTTTGAACTCTTTGTGGGATGGGGATAAATAGTAAAAAGGCGATAACCTACTGACCACCGCTATAAGTAATTGTTGAAAATTACAACCACTAAACGCCACTTGTTGTATTCAAATGATCCATACTTTGAACCCTTAGTGGTACGGGAATAAATAGTAAAAAGGCTATAACCCGCTGACCATCGCTATAAGTAAATGTTGAAAATTACAACCACTAAGCGCCATTTGTTGCATTCAAAAGATCCGTACTTTTAACCTTTAGTGGGAGGGGATAAGGTAGGTGGAACCGAATGGGAAGTAAACCAAGGCTAATCCCCAGTATAAAGTCTCAGTATTCTCTTTGGTGGAGGATAGCAAAGTAAACTAAAATTGTCATGTTGTTAGTGTTTTTTACATGATGATTTTTTTTTGGTCAGTCTTATTATATTCCTTTGTGTTTTTTTTTTGTTTTTTTTTTACTCTGTTCACTGACCAGAAAGCAACTTCGGCGATCTGGGCCTGCTATTCGGAATTAGATCTTATGTTCGTGTATTAGGTGACCTTCAATTTGACCTTCTATCAATTTGTTTTCTTCTCACCCTGTTGACCTTTTTTTTTTTTTTTTACTCTCAAACAGGTTTGGCTCATCTGGGTTTCTGACAGGTAGTACTCATAAATATATTTCTTATTTTTAATTTCAGGTATGAATATACCTGAAATAAGTATATACTACGAAATAAGTTAAAAAGAGAACTAAATAAAACAAAAATGAGCAGAAACAAAGTAAAATAACTCCAAGCATAAAACTACTAAAAAATAACCATTAATAAATAAAGTCCAATATGACCAGAAATACGTAGTATGTCAACCCCCCACAATTGTGTAACTGGTCCATTTTGCTTCAAAACTAAATCAAAAGGCATTATATGTACGGTTACCAATAAGAAAAGTCAGTTATATATCAAGAACTCCTGGGGGTATTAGGTTGAAACTTTGACAGCTACTACTATGCTATATATAACTGTTGGGGTAAAAGGCCCTATAATCTCCATTTGTCGTATAGATAGATAGTATCCTTTTCTATAAGTGTCTCGGAAAGAGCCTTCATCGGTACAAATTGTATGTGAAAGAGACTCGCGCTTTAATTGACGATGGAACTGTTCAAAGGCCTCTTGACGACGAATGAACTAACAAAAAAAGTACAAGCAAAAGAAGGTGTATTTAAAGGGATTCAGCTAATAAGTTAAATCTAAAGGGATAATAATAAGCTAATATATGATAAGATAATAGACTTAAGGGATCTATTATAAACTAAAGCTTTCACTCATTATTTTTGTGATATTAATATTACCTCGATATAGTGTTGTAACTAGTAAAAGTGGTCACGGTAAAATTGATTATTTTACCGTAATTTTACCGACCGTCGTAAGTTGGTATTTTGCGTATTTTACCGGTATTTTACGTAATTTACCCGAATTTTACGATGTCTTTATTTTATTTTATTTGCATTTTCATTTTATTTTCACATCCCAGAGAAATATTGTGTTCCTGCGGTCATTCCCCAGGAGTCGACGATAACCCTCTCCTCCGGAAATACTCCCCCGTGGAGAATTCCCCCTCCCCCGCGGAAATTCCCCCATTTTCCTCCTGAATAATTCCGGATCTTCATAATAAGGGAAATTGAAATTTCTACTTTCCTGTTTAAGTCACCGGCAATCGTAAAGCATAACCTATAGTAAAGACCTATAAGGGTTCAAAATATTAATATTAGCTCATTTATTTTTCCCAGATGCTTTTCATGGGGAAGGGGTAGTCGAATAAATTTTGGAGGAGACTCAGTCAGTTGGAAATCGAATGTGTTGTTACTGACCACAGTGTCTTTAAGTAATTCTTATTCTAGTTTAACGGCCCTTGTGTTTCAGCAGTTGTTTTGAAACAGTCTTTAGATAAATACAAAATCAGTCATAAGATAGACGAGGGGAGGTTGGAAGTAGAAATTGACATATAAATCTCAGGGCCGTATCCAGAACCTTTTCTGAGGGGGGACACGCACGATCATCAGAATCTGAGTATTAAGGAGAGGAGCTAGAGTTGTCAGTAGATCCGGTTGAAGGCGGTCGTAATGACTGAAAGTGACTGAATGTTCTGCTATTATGATCCAGTTTTTAGTTAATTAAATTCATCAAAGTGTTACAAACAAGTTTTTTACTTGTATTCAGTCCGTTTATAAATAAATGAAAAATAATATGTGCACGATATGAGAAATGTGGCTAAATGTGGTTATTTAATTATGCAGGGCTGTTAGAGTGACATTTGTTAGGTTTAAATATAGATAAGATTGCTAATATGATTTTACTCCCAAATAGTTTTTTTTTTTTTTTTTTTTTTTTTTTTTTTTTTTTTTTTTTTTTTTTTTTTTTTTTTTTTTTTTTAATGGATGTCCAAAATCAGCCATTGTCCAAGTGCTGAGGAATTACCTTAGACACAAGATTATCAAAAGAATAAAATAGACTATAAACTAGTCTAATACTAGACTAATAAACTAGACAAGTAAATTGATGAAGCTCTAGATGAAGGGAACCTTTGGAACTCTATGAAACTTTTATAAGCCCAGGAAAATCCGAATCATCAAAATATTTCATTAAAATCTGAAAGTGATGCTTAAAAAGAAATACTCAACTGAGCAACTTTAAAACACCAATTTCACCCTATATTTCCTAGGGAGTACGGTATTTTACCCTATTTTGCTAATTTTAGAAATTTTACTTGTTGATTTTTTTTTTTACTGTAATTTTACAACACTATCTCTGTATTATTCTGGCTTGGTTATATTGTCTGTATTGTTATTGATTAGTTGACTGAAAACGCTCTGCTATTCTGCTCCAAAATTGTTTTGCTTTTCAAAAAGAAAAGCAAAACAATTTCTAAACCTTTTTGACCAGTTACAATGTAGGTATACCTCTACATCTCTTGGGTGTAATGTTAGGGGCCGAAAAGGTACTATATTGCTACAATATAATTAAAGAAAGTGGTTTTAATAGTTTGAAATTTTCAAACTGTTTAATACAGATTGATGTGAGTTGGCACAAAATTTACTTTTGTTTGTGTCTTTTCTTCCCTTTTCTTTTTTTGCGATCATCCTTTTTTTTTCTTTTCTTTTTATCACCTCACAATACGACCATCTGAAAATAGCCTTCTATGTACATAGTTTGTCTTGTAGAGTTGTCTACAACTGTAGAGTTGTAGCTGCTGCTCCATTCTCTTTATTGTTCTTAATTATTCTTGATATACCCTACCAAACTTATTAGACTATCTGGATAGAAATTTTAATACCTGTATTTTTTCCTCATCATTAGTTTTAAGGTTGACAGCGACCTAGAATTATATTTCCAGGTCATGGCCATAGCTCATATACGTGTTTTATGCTACAATAATCTGCTGCGTTTCGTCCATTTGCGAATCCTTCAAAGCAACCAAAGTCAATTTTTCGCATTTAGTAGGCCAAATGTGGAATACGCTTACCCTGTCTGGCACTCTGGCCGCACCTCGACTCTAAATAATAAGCTTGAGGGTATCCAGAAGTAAGCGTGCAAAATTATTTTGTAGCCCGATAGGTGTTACTGGAGATAGTTATAGGGTATTATGTCTTAAAGAAAGAAAACATGACGTCACGATGAAATTTGGCTTCAAGTATCTGTTATCTGATACCCACCCAGAAAATTTTCCTAATTGCGTGTCAGATTTATGTCTGAATCCCTGTTTCAGCCATTTTACTTAATCCATAGGTCTTTAACTGCTAAGTCCGCTACTTCTAATTCGGCTGACTATATTTTCCTCACTTTCCCTAATTTGAATCCCTGAGATTGTTTGAGGTGTATTAAGAATAAGTGTTTTAACTTGTAATTGATAATGCGATGCTACCATGTTTTTAATATGTAATTGTGGGGAATCAAAGGAGTTATTTGTTTATTTAATATATTTTTAAATTGATTCTTTGATATGTTAAATTGATATGTGTTTAAATTTACCCTCTATGCATGACAAAAATTCACTTTGGAAACAATGCTTCTGCTATACCCCATTTTTGGGGGGTTTCCCTGGATATTCATTAAAAAAATTGAGCTCTTTGAAATATCCCTAAACTTAACGTTTGTAAATACACGAACATCCAGTTTTCTGTAGTTCAATTTAGGAGCAAGCGGCCTAAAGTTATTAAAATAAATTACAGCAATTAAAAGTAAATTAAATTAAGTAAATAAATTCATTTCAGTTACTTTTTTTTAGAGCTGTAGCAGATATTCCAATGTCTTTACTATTCCCGATTATTCCTTATATGCTGCAATTGGCTTTCGTTGCTTATTTTGTTGCTGTTACAGTGGGAATATCATCTAGTGGTGGTGCTTATAAAATTTTGAGGGATAACTCAACCACATGCTGCCCTGTTTATTATGTAAGTTGATTTTGACCTTATCCATCCTTTTATTTATACTTTTTTAACAAGCACTTGTAACAGTAGCTTAGTAATCAATCATTCAGTGGGGTTTATTATCAGGTCAATAATAAATTACACATATCAGCAATACTCAGTCGATTCCTGGACGTGGAGATCCTCAATCGCTACCTTCTAAACATAACACAGCGCGTTCACTACTCCTACTCTCAGAAACAACCATACCTCTCATTTATTCAACACAAATACCAATTATTCTCCTGCCCTTTGCCCCATGAGAAACCGCCTCATCATTATATCAATAAAAAAAAATTACTTTATTTCTATCTATTTATATTTAACTTTATATAAAGATCATTTTAAAAACTATTTTATAACTAGTCTTTTCCAGTACTAATAAATAATTTTTTACTCCTCTTTTAAATGACGAGAGGGAGCTCCCTTGCCCCAGAAGTTTACCTAGTTCAGGCCTTTACAATCTAATAGCTCTGTAGTAGAAAAAAAATTCTACGCACAATAAAAACAAAAATACAGAGATTATTTCCTTGAATGTAGTCAATCTAATAAAAGAAAAGGTACTTGTATGATGTATCGACCACACTAAAGAAGTGACGTTAGGCTAATCGTAATGAAATATACCAAAATTTGATGAAAATATAATACTTTGGTAACAAAATTATGAAAACTACAACAAATAATTATGGAAAGGAGGGAACCCAGAACGCATTATAATAAATGCCTAACGTAACCAAAATACCAACTCAACATATCAAATATTGAATTAAAGTATACCTACATAGTGGATTATCTCAATGTGTCTATGCTAATTATCTCCGAATCCAGACTGAAAAACCGGTTTACATAGATCAAACTTCTTGAGTGAGATTGATATATCATGCAAGTACCATAGAAAACTAAGAAAAAAAATATCAGAGCTAATTAAATATATATGAGAGGGTTTCTGGGAAGTTGCTATTTCTAAATGGTTAAGTTGTTGTGTTTGTGCTTTTTTGGTGCTTTTCTTCCGTCTGTTTAGCTCAAAGAACATGAAATAGCTGTTTACACATAATTTGAGGCTATAGGTTGGTGTTGAAGAGAGGTAGGCGTGGTTTTGGAATGATGTAACAACGTGAACTGTTGTTATGAATTATTTACATGAAGGCCAAAAATTATAAGTTCTACCCAAGATTAAAAAGATATACGATTCAGGCCCAAATTATTTGCGAAGAGAAGGGTTCCCTATCATATTCTTACATATCCTGTCATATTTGGCTCTTTTCTTCCGTCTGTTTAGCTCAAAGAAGGTGAAACCGCTGTTTCCACATCATTTGCGGCTATTGTTTGGTTTTGAAGAGAGATAGGCGTGGCTTTGGAATGGTGTAATATACATGAATCGTTATTATGAACTGTTTGTATGAAGGCCAAAAATTTATTACATGGTCTACCAAGATATACGATGTACGATTCAGGCCCAAATTGTTTGCGAGGAGAATGGTTCCCTATCATATTAACTGTTCTAGTACATGGGTTCAGAAGGTGTATGATAGCAAAAACCTGGCATAGAAATCAATAAAACCTAAATATATAATTGATTAAAACATATATAAAACCAAGGTTGGGATTAAAAAATTTTTTCTCTCTTTGAAATGTTAATAAATTTAATCTTTGATTTCAAGTTTTAACTTATTACATTTTTTGCAAAATATTCATATTTTTGCTTTGAATTGCCCCTAAATTAATTTCAAATATTTGATCCTCCCAACCAATTGAAATAGGTAAAACTTGGAAAAAATTGTTTGCCTCGTTCGTTTTTATCTGAGATAGCTGGGCTGGTTAGTTGGTTCTGCAACTTGTTGTAGTAACTTTACAAATATATGTGTTCTCTAAATTTGCAAAAGCTTACTAATTACATACAGCAAGATGTAGTTGACGAGCATCAATGCTGATATTTGGTGTGTTTAGCAATTATGTCTTACAACTAAGCTTTTAATGCAGGAGATAAATACTAGTTGAACTTGGTCTTATTAGTTAGATTCTTGTCACTGTTGCCATATGATTTTAAAAAGGTATAGATGAGAAGCCAAACATATCTTGGTTCCCTAAATAAAAAGGTGTATGTATTTTCATAGCCTTCATTCATTAACCATAAAAGGGATAAGGTTATTGAAGATATTTACTTATTTGTTTTTTTTTTCATTCTTATAGACAAGTGATATGAACCAGGGTAGGGAAATAAACAAAAGGGGCTAAGCGCTGGCCCCTTTCCCCCCAAAATCTTAAGCCTATTTACGGGCGCTTCTTATTGGGAATTATTTTTTTATTATTACCTACCCCCCTGAAAAAAAATTATACGCAAATGCTTTATCGGGGGCTCGATATAGCCATCTATATAGTATGGTTCTGGAATGCTGTACAATGCATTGGAGGTCGATTTAAACTCCATCTATCCTGTGGTTTTCCTGTGGTTGTCATTCATTTACTGTTCTTCTAAGTGTGTCTTTTCGGGGAACGATCAGAGAACCTTTTTTCTTACGAGACTAAGCCACCTCCGAACCTTATAAAACCATACCTTCCGTATGAAATGCCCCTGGAAAAAAATAACAAAAAATTGAAGCCTTTACTATATACACCGCTATAGCGTTGCCTCTGAGAGAGACAGTCTCTAATAGTCTATTATGCGAACTCAAAACTACTGCGGAAAGACAAATTATTGATTTTGGGATGCAACCGCATAACGGGCTAGTCAAGATCATCATGGACCGATTTATCGAATTATTTACTCTAAATGTAAAATGTGCAAAATCAAAGTTATTAGCATGTAAAAAAAAGTGTCTGTGTTCTTCTTATCCTAATTTACTTGAACATGTTGAAAAAAACTTTGCAGAATAATAGTATGCTCGTGGTAAAAACTCATGAAAAGTCCACGCTGATGCCACGCAAGTAGGATTTTCCTATTGGGGATACGGATGGAGAAAGGAACTTATGATGGAGCGGAGACCCTAAATTAACTATCTCCCTGCGCCGGAAGAGCTCCAACCTTGAATACCTATCCTCGTCAGGGCATTCATTAGGGAGTAAAATAAGGAGTTGAAAAATAAGATATTTTGAAAGGACAACCGCGTCTTATTTTTGAATTGGCTTTTGGCTCTCCTTTGGCTTTTATTTAATTTTATTCGTCTTTTAATTTTGTTTTTTATCGGATTTTTTTTTTTTTACGTTGACTCTCTGCGCTGTTCTGGTTTTCTTTGTCTTTTTTGGTGTTTTCCTCGAAATTTTTTTTTGTTCGCACTGACGAATAGAGGCGGTTGTCCTCTCGAAATATTATCTTTGTTTTTCAGTATTTTCGTTTGGTCTTAACAACCCCATTTTTGATCGATCTTTCTTTATATTTTGGTTTAAGAAATTTAGGCTACTTTGGTTTAAGAAATTGTCTTTGTAAAATAAGAGTTAGTAACGTGTAAAATACAACTGTCTGTTCCTTTTATCTTAAGGTATTTAAAAATATTTAAACAATCTTTGCGTAATAACAGCATATGCCTTCCCGAAGTTTTTAGAGAAACGTGCCGTAGCTGCAGTAATGTTAAGAATAGGTCCTCCTGAGGTTTTTGGAGATACGTGCCGTAGCTACCGTGACGTTGAGAATATGTCTTCCCGAGGTTTTTAAGAAAACCTGCCGTAGCTACCGTAACGTTAAGAATAGGTCTTCCTGAGGTTTTTGGAGATACGTGCCGCAGCTGCCGTAACGTTAAGAATATGTCTTCCCGAGGTTTTTGGCGGTGCGTGCCGTAGCTGCCGTAACGTTAAAAATATGTCTTCCCGAGATTTTTAGAGAAACGTTCCGTAGCTGCCGTAACGGTTAGAATATGCCTTCCCGAGGTTTTTGGAGAAACGTGCCGTAGCTGCCGTAATGTCAATGATATGTCTTCCTGAGGTTTTTAGAGAAATGCACCGTAGCTGCCATAACGTTAAGAATATGTTTTTCCGAGGATTTTGGAGATACGTTTTGTAGCTGCCGTAACGTTAAGAATATGTCTTCCCGAGGTTTTTAGAGAAACGTGCCGTAGCTGCCGTAACGCTAAGAACATGTTTTTTTTTTTTTTTTTAATAAGAGCCAGTAGCTTGTAAAATTCAACTGTCTGTTCCTTTTATCTTGAGGTATTTAAAAATGTTTAAACAATCTTTGCAGAATAACAGCATATGCCTTCCCGAAGTTTTTAGAGAAACATGCCGCAGCTGCCCAGGTGTGGAATGCAAATTCTTTCCTGGTGACAATTTAATATATGGACTACATGCATACAATCTCTTCGGATTCTTCTGGAGCATGTGTTTTGCAACTTCTTTGGCTGAGCTCGTTCTAGCGGGTAATTTTTTTTTTCATTGTATTTTGTGCTTCAGTTAACTATAGTCCCCTGCTGATAGTGTTTTCTCCAAATTTAGTATATTTGAAAACTCGTAATAGAAAAAAGAAAAATGGCGTCTAACAAAACAAAGAATGCTACATCACTCATCTATCTTGAAGTTGTTGTTAATCTTAAATAAATAATCGCCATATTTATTCAAATATCCATCTGCTTAAAGAGATTTTAACACTTTAAAATATTATTTTGAAATATCATTTAAAAAAAAGTAGAAAACTTTTGGCTATCTTTAATCACCATTTCCCCCTCAAGTTGAATCAACCATCTTAAACTAATTTTTTTAACGTCCTAAAGAGGAAGATGAACCCAAAATCGAAAGATGAATCAAAATCTTGGAGGGGGGGGGGGTCAATATGACCATGGTGCCAATAATTGACCAAATTGAAAATTTTACTCTAAAAAGAGAATGGGGAAAAAATAAACAGGGAAATAGGGCGACAAAAAAAAATCTTGGCTAATTCTTATTCCATTGTATTTTGTGCTTCAGTTGATTACAGTCCCCTGCTGATAGTGTTTTCTCCAAATTTAATGTACGTGAAAACTCATAATAGAGTAAAGAAAAATGACATCTAACAAAACAAAGAATGCTACATTGCTCATTTATTTTGAAGTTATTGTTTATTTGTTATTATGTATAGAAGTTATTTTTATTTATTTTGAATTATCGCCATATTCATTCAAATATCCATTTGCTTAAAGAAATTTTAATACTTTAAAATATTATTTTGAAATATTATTATAAAAAAAAACAGATAACTTTTGGCTACCTTTAATAACAGTTTCCTTCTTAAATTGAATCAGCCATCTAAAAATAATTTTTTAACGTCCTAAAGAGGAAGATGAACACCTGAACAATGACGAATTCATACCAACCACAATATATGCTCTACAGACTAGTATAAAAGTTGACAGGACTCTTAATTGGGGTTCATATACCTCACTGAGTACGAAGAAAAAGAAGAAAATACTGAACATGCAAAAGAATTTCACCACTCAGCGCTAATGGAGATGGCAATATTAACGTCAGAAAATACCATTGAGATAGTAATACCATAAACAGTTACTATAATTTAGTAAATATTGATATAAGTAACAAAATAGTTCATATAGTTGTAATATAGTATTTATAAAATCGTAAGTATATATAAAATCCTTGTCTATGCCCTCGTCTGAAGGAAACACTATAGTTAAATAGTAGCAAAATTCTTACTCTATTATTCACAGTAAAAATTATTTTAAACTACGTTTTGGGTTGCTTTCACTTGAGTCCACCTTCTTCTGTTTTCTTAAAAATAACATGTTATCCAATGTTAATTTTTTCCGTGTCACCATATTTAAATTAGTCACAATATTAGACGCCATCTGTATCTTTGTCAACGATCTTCCGCAAGTACCTGTTTCAAAGACTTAATTTTAAAAAGATTTTTTGTCATGAATGTATATATTTATTTGGTTATATATTTTTTTTGTCATATGCTTATATAGCTGAATAAAGAAATCCTGAATCGAATGAAAATTAAAATGGATATTCAAGTCAAACTTAAAACGCAGAAAAATTACCACAAACAGGAATTTGGCTATTGAGTTAGGTAATATAAGCGCCACCAGTTGGGAGGGTGAGGGAGGAGGAGAGGCGCTCTTTTTTGAACAGATATTGATTATTTTGAAATCATTGGTCAGGTTTCTTAGAGTATGTCAATGCGCAAATATTCCAAATACAAGTCTATGCAGAGAACATTGGAAAGAAGAGTCCTGTGGTGGCGCAGTGGATTTGACCTTAGCTTGGTAATACGGGACCCAGAGATCGAATCGCTGCAGGAATGCACTGCAGGGCCGACGCAGGGACCTTAGTAGTCAAGAAGTGTCGTTAACTCTTAAATAAAATTGGAAAGAAGACAAAGCTATAGTGGATAAAATGATGGTTAGAGGGGAAACGTCCCAGAAATTATTGAATTATGAAAATATTGAATATTAAATTAATATTGAATATTAATATAAATATTAATATTAATATTGAATATTAGAAATTAGAAATATCTTCTTTATTCTAGAAACCAAGAATTTTGTTATTGTAAAGTTTCCTGTAAAACAGGCCATACGCAGGAATTTTGCCAGTATATACTACATATGATATAGTAATACATTAAGCAATACAGGCATGAAGGTATCCAGGTTTTTTTTTTTGGGGGGGGGGGGGTTGAGGTTGCAAAAGGATTTTTTTTGGCGGGGGGTACGAAAGTATTCAAAAGTGCAAAAAAATTGTTCATATTACGGCCTTGAATATAGTACACCCGACAAAGGGATAGTCTTCATACTTCTTAGACCGTCACTACCCTATCGTAATGTTTCTTTATTTATAAGGGGGTTGAAGCGTGAAAAATTTGGATGATGAAACAAAAACTATCGTTAATTTTGTTCATTTTAATCTGCTAGCGTATAATAGAATCAAACACCGAAAAATAGGTTCGGTAGTATAACTTTTTCAGAGAAATAAGTCAAAGATAGGCTGTTCCACTATCAGAGCTATAAAGTATATATTTGTAGTATTTAGATACATTTTAAGTATATTGTAATACTTAAATAGAATACTATAATTAAATCTATTAAATTTAATATATAACTAATGTTAGTTTAATATACGTATACATACCGAAACCCTATAGGCAAGTGTGTATTCTCCTCCCTTGTGTTGGGTTGTCGCCTCTGAATTATTTGTCTTTTTTTTACTGTTTTTAATATTTGGTAAATGACGACTTATGCTTACTTACGACACGACTGCCTGTCCATGGATTATTCTTTATGGTTGATTGTGTATGGCTATGCTGTTTGGCCTATGTAATTGGATGGATGAGTAGGGTGAAAGCCTCATTCAAGTACTGATCTATATTCCTTTCTCCTTCGGTCTTTCTTTTTTTATATAGTTTTTTTTTTGCTGTTGCTTTGGTGATTTCTTTTTTCATTATACACAAATTAAATATATTGTTATACTAAATAATCTACATATTTAAAATTGTGATTTAATTGTAGGTGCATTTGCTTCATGGTACTGGGCATTCCGAAAGCCTAAAGACGTTCCTGTATTCCCTCTATGGATTAGTTTTTATCGCGCTATAAGGTAATATCATTTTAGTTTCATCTTTCTCTTTAATGTATAGGTTTTTTTTTACTAAAGTTTAATTTCATTTCGTTTTCAATTTTTGGAGTTTTTTGCCCTCACTCTATCAACAATCTTCTAAGTTTGCAACGTAGAAACTAAGAAGTCATACCCTGAAAGAGAGAGAAGAGGACAATCGGGGGAAGGAATTATGCTTGAAAGGAAAGTAGGGTAAGAATCGAAAGATATTTATTGGGTAATGGAAGAACAAAAGAAAACACAAGAGGAAAATCAGAAACTGATAAAATACAGAGGAAGAAGTACAAATAGTGACGGATTTTTTTTTCTGATGAATGGAGAAACAAAATGAAATAAAATCAACATAATATATCTCTACTTCCCTGAATCTTAACCTTCTCAGGAGCTCATTACAGAGAATTAACTACAAGTTAATTTAAATATTTTTGCTCTTTGTAATTTAAATACAATTGATGATTTGATTTAATTCATTGTTCAGTTTTGATTAACTAGTGTTTATCTTAATTAATTTTATTTAAATGCTCAATTTTAATCAATTAGTTAGTGTTAACTGTAATTAATTAGTTAAGTCAATTTAAGTGAATTTGCTGTGTTGCAAATCTAGAGGAATTCACATCTCTTTAAGTGGATTTTCTCCTTCCCTGTCGAAAACAAAATCATGTAACAGTTAAAGGTGAAATCTTTATTTAATCTGACAAATTGTCATCAACGCAGCCACAAGATAGATGGCAAGGTAGATAAATGGCAAACATATGGCAGTTCAGTAATTTTTTTTAGTCTGACAAATTGTCATCAACGCAGCCACAACATAGATGGCAAGGTAGATAAATGGCAAACATATGGCAGTTCAGTAATTTTTTTTTTAATCTGACAAATTGTCATCAACGCAGCCACAACATAGATGGCAAGGTAGATAAATGGCAAACTTGTGGAAGTTCACTAATTTTTTTTTAATCTGACAAATTGTCATCAACGCAGCCACAACATAGATGGCAAGGTAGAGAAATGACAAACATATGGCAGTTCAGTTAAAATAGGTAATGCTCGAAGAAACCCAAATCTGAACATTTTATGAGATGAATATTCATTTTGTCAAAAATGCCCAAATAATGTTTAAACTGATAAATTTATGTTTTCTGCCAACCATACATATTGTTTGTTATTTTTTAAATATATTTTTAAGCTACTTCCAGAGGATTCTAGACTCTGTGTAAGAGTGTAGAGGAGCAATAAAAAATCCTAAATAATTCCTTAGACTGCTGACCCTACCATTAAAAAAATGGTAGTATCACTCCCTGAATTTATTTAGACAGCTGCAAGGGATAGAAAGATAAAAAAAAGAATTTATAAAAGAAGTGATAGATAAAACAGATTTTAAAAATTACAAACAAAATAAATACAAATTTTCATCAACATACCCACAAAGATGGCTCTGCTGGTAGATGAATGGTGATTAATGGAAATTCAGTCAAAATATTTTCCAATTAAGATATTCATCTTACGTTTACTGTCATACCCCATGCATTGAATCTTTGAATCTACGAGTCGCTATATACTTATTAATAAACTGCAATTTTCGTAATCGGGCCCTATTTTGCTGGTGTAATATTTAAGTCCTTTTTGTCAATACATTTTATTCTCTTTTTACTATTTTGATGCGTTAATCAGGCAAACTCAAAACGGCAACTATTCTTTTTGGTATAAATGGATTTGTGCTTAGTCACTGCCACTTATATTAAATAGATTTTGTTTTGTTTTGTGTTTGAGCTGATTCAAAAGGATTTAAAAACATTTCATAAAAACTTGAAAAATCAATAAAGAATTAACTAATTTTTTTGAACCCTCTGTTCCTTCCATTCAAGAACTAATACGAAGAAAAAAAATTAAAACGGCTAACTTTTTAATAGACAGTGAAAAATGGAACGGTAACAGTCCTAATATTTTGATTTCAAAGCCTGGGGTATTTTTCAAAGTGATAGCTAAATACAAAATGAGAATGGAAAAGAATGTTTGCAGAACACAAAACAAATAGCACAATCGCATAACACAAAAACAAGCACTCGGAGAAGGCCGAAAAGACAACAACAAACTTCTATGTATAGAAGGCCGAAAGAGGAAGATGAAGGCAAAAAAGCTGTGCCAGAAAAAAAAAACAGAAGTTCATAACAATAAAAACTATCCTATGACATGTTGTCAAATAAGTCACAGAGCCTTTAGTATGACTGGTATAAAACAGGAAAAAAAAATTAGCGCATACTGTTTTGTGAGGACTGGAGAAAAAATAGTTTACCCCCTTTTTCCTGAAATTTTAAGTTATCTACTCACTGCAAAAAAGAAAAAATCTCCTGAAAGTCCTAGTTCCATCCCTGAGTCGTGAGACAAAACCAAGTATATTCTCTAAATTTTGTATAAATTTTGTCACTTTTTGTGAAATCTATTGATGGTCTGCGACCTCTACAATTAGATATAGTCATTTGCCCTTAGACAAAAATACACATGTCCTCTTGTGAACATTCAAAAAGTAACTGATTGATCTGACCTCTAACACCCAGGGGAACAGTTCTGCTACCAACTATTTACCATTGCGTTATAGTTTTCAGGTTAATTCACATTATAAATATTAACACAGGAGCGAATGTATTCAGATTAACACATATAAACAGTAACGACAATTTGATTTAAAAATGGGACACATCACAGCGTGCGGACAGGGAAGTTACCAATACGTCAGAAAAGTAGATATCCCATAATCCCATAATAAAATTCTAAAAATTTGTCATTGCACGTGCGTGAAGGCAGAGTCACGTAAAAAAGGTGTGTGACTGATGTGTCCCAAAAATCTTTAATGGAGAGTATGAGAATCTTTTCTTCTTTTAGATATTTATACTGAAAGATTAACCATTGGGTGGTTGCAATTCATCAGGTTCGCATCCAGGATTTTTTTTTCCCGGGGAGGTTTCACAAAGTTTTTTTCGGGGGGGGGGGGGTACACAAAACGTATTAAAAACTTGTTTATATTCATTTTCGTTACGTTTTCACGAGTCGGACAAACTTTTCCGGCGGAGGTGGCTCAAACCCCCTAACCTCTCCCTGGATACGGCCTTGTGTCGAGGTTTTTAATTATTTGAGCTAAGGGTGCTTTCCATGTCGCGATCTTACCTAATGATGATGACTTGTTTTGTTTAAAATCTGACCCGCGTCACCGAATTTTAATTAATTAGTTCCCGCCCATTAGGTACTTTCTTTTCCAAGTCTATAAAATAATTAATAATTTCTGATTTTGTCAGAAGTTAAAGATACATGGGACGGAATAAGTCTTAGCCAAAGAGAAAATTGATTGAATTCTGTGTATAGAATATTGCCCTCAATATACTTGACAGTGTATAGATTGATATGTCAGAATGTATTTTCTCATTGGTTCTTCCAGAGCATTTCCAACTTCAAAAGTCATGATTAATTAAGTCTCATTAGCTTTTTGACTTTGGGCTGTTGAAGATTAGCATATTATTACCAATGTTGAATTTCCAAATTGCATACCTGAATGGACATTCCACGTCCAGGTCGTAGTTAGTCACGATTTAGCACAGAAAAACGTTACGAAGCCCAGCCTCTTATCATCATTAATTGTAATAATTCAACTGGGAATGCACCCTAAGATTTGGTCTCTCGTTAAAAAAGTTTCCTGGAATAAAATTGAAACATTTGGATTGCGGTTTTTTATTTTCCTATTTTTTCCTTTTTATTTGTTTCACAGTTAAACTGTAAGAAAAATGTAATAAAATTGTATAAATGAGAACTTTGGGATTGTGCCTATCTTCACTTTTTGTTTGTTTTTTTCTTTTCATTTGTTTCGCAACTAAATTGTAAGAAAAACGGAACATTTTGATCTAAAATTTCTATTAGTTAAAAAATTTCTAGGACTAAAATCAGAGTATTCGGATCTTGATTTTTTTTTCATTATTTTTGTTTTTTCCTTTTCATTTGTTTCGTAACTAAATTGTAAGGAAGCGTAACATTATGATTTTTTATTTAATGTAGCTCCTAAACCCAGGCAGTTCGAAAAACCTAATTTTTACGGAGTCGAATATCACTTATTGTTCATGTTATTATGGATCAGATATAAAGGAGACTTATTTTTATATATGAAGGGCATAATTATGAAAGGAGGGAGTCCTCACCTGTAGGCTTATCAGGAGTGGCGAGAACGGAACATTCATAAATAAATAAAAACACAACACTTTCGCGCCGGATAGAAACCTTTGAGATTTGTGGTCGCGTGACTACTTAAAAAAAACTCAACTACTTAAAAAAAATTTTTAACTTCAAAACTTAAATAAACCTGTTATAAATAAGAGAAAATAGCTAAATTAAAAATAATAACATGTAAATAAAAATAAAAAGTAAATAAAATAATAATTATTATTCCACTCTCTATCACTCATGACGGTTGTACCATGTATTGAGTTAAAATAGATTTAACTGTATATAGCGACATTATTTTCGCAGGGAATTTCTGAGAAAGTTCCAAATGTATAGTAAATATCTCTTGGGCGTTTCCTGCTTACTTTTGGCCTATTCTTACTACCGAAAAGAGGAAGATGAACTACTTGTATTTTCATTGTCAGGAAAGTTGGACTTTACTTTGGAAGTGAAAATTTTGAGAAATGTCAAAATTCTAAATTTACAATAAGTGTCTCTTTTTTTCTCAGGTCATTTATTGAATTTTTCAAAGTCATTTTCCAGGTGATCCTTATGTCAGCTTTAGCTAATTCTAAAACTTCTGGTGAAATATTAATTACTTACTTACTTTTAATTGCATTAATACATTAATTACTTTTTTATTGGCGGTCTGTTGCAACAACTTATATATAATTTTGTATAGTTTATAGTATACAATTTTATATAATTTATAAGTATGCAAAATAAATGTAAAATTTTTATTTTAGATATCATTTGGGTACACTTGCTTTTGGATCTCTTCTCATTGCCATTATCCAGTTTGTACGTGCCACGTTGGAGTGGCTTGATAGAAAACTGAAGGAAGACCCCAACCACTGGACCTCTCGCTGCCTTATTTGTTGCTGCAAGGTAAAAAACAAAGGATATGAAAAAATGTAATAAAATATAAATAGCATGATATAAAATAAAAAATACGTACATTTATTAAAAACATAACTTAAAAAACAAATGTATTATATTTAAAAAATCAAAACTATTTTTTCTGTATTTAGAAAAAAAATGTATTCTGATTAGAGCCAAAAAAAAATCGACAAGGATAGGAATATATACAACAATCAGGAACATACACAAGGCTTGGCCCGCCTGAAATACAAAATTATCCTGGTATAATAATTTTACTATCCCCCAAACCTAGGTTACTATAGGTTACAAACCTATCCCATCAGCCAAAAGCTAGGTTACTTTTTCGAATGAGCAGGACTCGGCCCGCCTAAAATACTAAATAATCCTGAATTTCTGGGGACTTCTTAGTTAAGTCATCCAACAAATTTCGTGTTTATTATCATTGTCCCCCCCCCCCCCCCCGAAAAAAAATACTGTGTACATGCCAGATAACACTTGTTGCCAAATGACACAAAATAAAAGCGGAAATAATGAAGTAAGAGTTGAATAGATTATTTACAATCAATGAAAGGTAAAAGAATTGATAACAAAAATAACAAAAAAAGAGAAAAAGAAGTAAATAAAATTCAAAGGTAAAAAAGAGAGTGAAGGAAAAGCAAGAAAGAAGTAAAGATAAGTAAAAAGGTAAAAAAGAGAGAGAAAAATGAAAAATAAGAAGAAAGAAAGTATTTTTCATATATATATCTTTTCTTTTATTTTGTTTGTTTTGTCTGGAAAAAATATAAAAAGGCTAGCTTATGAACCTCTTCTTTTTTTTCTGAAATACTTTTTTTTTAGCAAAACTTCTTTTTATAATGTTTTGTGGTTCTAATTCAGCTTCTTTTTGCATAAGACTTGTTAATAATAACATTGAATTAAAAAAAAAGTATTATGAATATTTTCTAATGAAAATGTACGCATTTATGTATACATATGTATTCATACATAAAAGGCATACAAAAACACTAAAAAAACGTAAATAACACCATATACACATAACATACATAGATACATAACAATGCACATACATAAAAAACACTAATGCTGAAAAAAAGTGCTTATTGATCTTTTCAAGGGCGGAGATGATACTCTAATAAATCTGATTTTTTCTTACTTTAAGAGAGTATCTCGGTTTCCAAGGCCATAAAGTATGGCCTTGGACGTAAATAACACTAGTGCTGAAAAAAGTGCTTAGTGCTTTTCAAGGGCGGAGATGATACTCTAATAAATCTGATTTTTTCTTACTTTAAGAGAGTATCTGGGTTTCCAAGGCCATAAAGTATGGCCTTAAACGTAAATAACACTAGTGCTGAAAAAAGTGCTTATTGATCTTTTCAAGGGCGGAGATGATACTCTAATAAATCTGATTTTTTCTTACTTTAAGAGAGTATCTCGGTTTCCAAGGCCATAAAGTATGGCCTTAAACGTAAATAACACTAGTGCTGAAAAAAGTGCTTATTGATCTTTTCAAGGGCGGAGATGATACTCTAATAAATCTGATTTTTTCTTACTTTAAGAGAGTATCTCGGTTTCCAAGGCCATAAAGTATGGCCTTAAACGTAAATAACACTAGTGCTGAAAAAAGTGCTTATTGATCTTTTCAAGGGCGGAGATGATACTCTAATAAATCTGATTTTTTCTTACTTTAAGAGAGTATCTCGGTTTCCAATGGCTTCTGAAGGATCCATATAGTATCTTAGGGATTTTTTTTTAGCGTGGATGTCTTTGAACAGCAATTGTAATTAGCCCACATGTAATTTTATTTGAACTTCATATTCTTTACTTAATTTTGTATACGACGCTAGTAACTGCATACCCTTAAGAACATTGCCAAGAAAGTTTTACTTTCAGCATCATTTAAAGATTTATTTTTAATGGATCTTCTTTTGTTCTCTTTTTTCCTCTTATTTTTTGGATCTTCTTTTGTTCTCTTTTTTCCTCTTCTTCTCTTTTGGATCTTTCTTTGTTCTCTTTTTTGCTCCTCTTCCTTTTTGGATTTTTTTGTTCTTTTTTTTCCATTCTTCTTTTTTGGATCTTTTTTTTTTCTCTTTTTTTTCATCTTATGTAACCAATTCTTTTTTTTGCAAAATTATTGTGCTTTGAAAACGGAATGCTTAGGAAATAAAAGTTCAGAAGTGTAGAGTCCATATCAGTCAAGGACTTTAGCTCAAAACACGAGAAAATAGCGAAAAAGTGTCGTACACTCATTGCATAACATACTAACGTAAATGATGTTTACAAGAGCAATTGAACATAGTAGAATTTTCTTTGTATTTTTTTTTTTTTTTAACGAAATTGGCTGTAAAAACTATTAATCCGGAGATTAAAGGAAGTAAATTTAGTGAATGAAATTAGTTTGTAATTAAGTCAAGTAAATTAAATCAATTAACTTAGTAAATAAAAAAAGTACATGGTTGATGTTATGCCATATATCCATGTTGAGAATCTCTTTTGTTTAGTTGGTTATCTTTGTCCTTGGAAAAAAGTCTTATGAAAGAAAAGACGAAAATTACAGAGCCCGAAACAGGTTAGGATTTCTCTGGTCCAAAATAGGAGAAATAGTCAAAAAAATAAAAATAAAAACATCGCACGCTAATTACTTAACGTAATAATCTAGTGACGTTGACAAGTGCAATCGAATATAGTTTTTTTTCTTTTAAATTGGCTGCATAAACATAACAATTGATATATTTTTTGTTCTTTCAATTCTGCGAGATGACACATAATGTTTTTCGTATGTTCTTTTCTTTTCTTCTTCGTGTATTTTTCTTCTTTTAAATCTGCGAGAAAACATAACATTTTTCTTGTTCTTATATTCTTCTTTTCTTTTAATTCTTCTTTCGTTTAATTATTGATTTTCTAATATGATGGACACTATTTCTGTTTTCAGTGCTGTTTGTGGATGCTTGAAAAATTCATGCGATGTATCAACAGGAATGCTTACATTCCTACAATAACAGCCATACGTGGAACCAATTTCTTTAGTTCAGGCCGTGAAGCCAATTCTCTGATTATGCGCAATCTGGATCGAGTTTGGGTTTTGGACAAGGTAAGCTCGTTCTAACCTATTCCCAAGTGACGCCTTTCATGGTTTCAGTAAAAACGAACCATGGCCCATAGTTACCAAAATGTAAGAGCGTGTTTAAGGAAAAAATTGTGCAGTAAGAAAATTTTACCATTTGTAGCTTTTATTTCGATTATTAAGGGTAAACTGTTATTTTGAAAACGAATTTATGGGAATTTCGGAAAATAGCGTGAAACTTCTCGAAAATGGTGTTGAATCGGAAAAAAAGTATACAATTGGAACTTACATTGCTGAAAACCCCATACAAGAAAATTACAGCCCCCCTACTGGAATAATAATGAAATTTCACTTTTTTGTAGCCCAGATGTGTTCTCTTTTTTTCATGTTTGGTTTCTTCACTGCTAGCAGGGCATTGGAACATAATAGAGGGCTATTAAGGGCTCATTTGGAAGGAAACCATTATATCTACGTGCTATTTGTAAGTAAAAGAACATAGTATTAAAAATAAAGTACAATTTTTGGAAGAAACTGCATCTTCACATAAAAGCTTGTGTCATATTGGGTATGATGTTTGTTCAAGTCCTTGGCCCTTATTATCAGATAAGTGGCCTTTTCCTAAGCTTTTTCCTCTTTTTATTTCTTTCCTCTTATTTTTATTTCCTCTTTGGATTCAGTGCTTCTATCCTCGTGGTATTCTATTCATCAATATCTTTTTGTCCTGCTAATATTTTTTCCTGTTTGAGAGACTGCGAGACATCTTTAAAGAATCTGCTAATTAGCTAGCCTCTGAAAAATGTAGGCTGCTGGTGAGTCATGCAGGAGACAAAAATAACATGAAAGGCCGAGGGTAAATTTTCTAGCTAATTTCAAAGGGCCATTGATGCGCCTTAATCGCTATTTGGTCAGAAAGTATAGAATGTATAGAAATGTATAGTATAATTTATAGAATATAACATTGTATAATAGAACATAATGAATAAATTTTAAAGCATAATGTATAGAAATGCGAAATAGTCTTCAGTAATTCATCAGAAATACAAAAGGAAATATATAGAATTACATAAATACAAAAATATAGAATACATAGAAATGTAGTGTATTGTATAGATGTAAAATAATACAACAGAACGTAATGTATAGAATGTAAAGTATAAATGCTAGAAATACAAAAAGGGTCTTCGAACGCATTGTTTAAAGTTTAAAGCAAAATGTATAGAAATGGAAAATAGTCGGCAGTAATTCATCAGAAATGCAACAGGAAATGTATAGAATGATATAAATACAAAAATATAGAATGCATAGAAATGTACAGTATATTGTATAGATTTACAATAATACAACAGAATGTCTCAGAATGCGCTCCTCCACGCAAGAGGTCCTCTTTGAAGCGTGCTTTATTTGAAATCTTGTTCGGTTTACCTGTTGTATAGCAGTATAGCTGTTGACCTATAAATGGCAAGAGTTTTAATTTTTCTAGTATTTTTACTATTTTTGCCTAGGTACTGTCTAAGAGTGTTGAATAGGGTAGATCGGTACAGGGAGAGCGTTATACATATATATATATATATATATATATATATATATATATATATATATATATATATATATATATATATATATATATATATATATATATATATATATATATATATATCCACTTAGACCTTTCGAAAGCGAATATATAGTTTTGGAAAGTACGACCCAAAGGTCTTGGCCAATTTGTAAAATAAGAGCACAAATCATTAGAGCCAGATTGTTCTCTCCCCCATTCGAACTTTGAGCGTTAGAAGATTATAGTGGTGTGATAATTAGAGGGAGTTGGTTTGTTATAGAAATAACCACTAAAGGTGTAATTTTTTAAGGTTTTTACCTAGATAGCAACGGAGGAGTTTCACTATCCCTATCCAGCGATCTAGTACTGGCAACCATGTGCCTATGGCACTTGCTCCCCATAGATAGTATACTTGTAGTAGCGGTACTGATAGTAGCTTGGCACCGTCACAGCACAAATTCTGGTAGGATCAGTCCTCGTAGAACCTGTGGCCCTCCAGGGATAAACCACAGGTGGCCAAGGCCGTTTTAAAATAATGTTTTAAGCGACTGTGCTGCTTGACTCCCTGGGCTATCCACCTAAGAAAAGCAAATCTGCTCCGCCATGCAGATTAATTACTAATGATCTTTGTCACCTAACCTCAGTCTCTCACCTTCTCCTTCGTCTCAAATCTGTTCGTAGAAATGTGAAACTGCCTCTCAGTTTTCTGTCTTACCCCTGGTTCCCATTGCTGCGATTTCGTGTAAAATCCTGCGACATGCGACAAATGACACAAATCGTGCGACAAACGACGCAAAACCATCCGCTTTGCTGCAATGTCGGATGCGTTGAATAATTTCAACTCGAACGACAAACCGAATGCATCGCATACAAGATTCTCCAAAAAACTGGTGACCCAACTTTAGCTATATATCCTACGTAAACCTAAAAGCAACAACTTGCCTGCTTTCTTTGCTTACTCAGCAGATAAAGTGCAATAGCCTTTTTCTTAAGTTGGCTTAACATTCTTATTGCTTCAGTTTGAGAACCTGATCTGAATTCTTTTAGAGTTGGTCGCAGCGACGCAAAAGTCTGCGTTTCTTTGTGAACCTCCATCCGATTCTGTCGCACGTCTGTTCCGCCAGAAAAAAATCTTGTCGGGATTGACGCAGCATTGGGAACCAGGGGTTAGTGGAATCCGTAAAAAAAACAACAACATAAATGCTGCAACAATCTGTGTAATAGATAAACGTCATCCCGACCCAAGACTCATCATCTTAAGATATTCTTATACAAGAATTCAGTTTTTTCGCTGATACCTTGGAGACATAAGAAGAGGTGTCAATTAACTGTAGCCCTTTATAATTCGTATACAGAAACAAACATACAAACTTTAGTAATGTAAAAAATAAACTACCGGTAATATAATGTTACAGCAGGTTCTGTGTTATTGTGCAGTTTTTTGTTACGCTGGGTTCTGTGCAGTTTGTGCAGTTTCTATGTTACAGCATGTTCTGTGTTGCGGTGCGGTTTCTGTGTTACGCTATGTTCTGTGCAGTTTCTGTTTTACAGCAGGTTCTGTGTTACTGTGCAGTTTTTTATTATGCTAGGTTCTGTGCAGTTTCTGTGTTAGAGCAGGTTCTGTGTTATTGTGCGGTTTCTTTGTTACGCTAGGTTCTGTGCAGTTTCTGTGTTAGAGCAGGTTCTGTGTTATTGTGCGGTTTCTTTGTTACGCTATGTTCTGTGCAGTTTCTGTATTACAGCAGGTTCTGTGTTATTGTGCAGTTTTTGCAGTTTCTGTGTTACAGCAGGCTCTGTGTTACTGTGCAGTTTTTTGTTACGCTAGGTTTTGTGCAGTTTTTGCAGTTTCTATGTTACGGCAGGCTCTGTGTTACTGTGGAGTTTCTGTGTTGCGCTAGAATTTCCCCAACTCTTGAAATTAATTATGAAAAAAGGTTAATTATGAAAAAGGAGTAAAATTCTAGATTCTGTTTTTTTTTCCTATTTTTTATATATAACAATTGTTCTTAATAATTAGCGAGTCTTCCAATAAATCTTAAACGGAATTGTTTTAGTTTGGCTACGGTCTTTTTATTTATGTAATTTTATTCTTACATCGTCTTATTTTATTCTAGACATCTTTATTGTATAAAGATGGCTAATAGAAGTGATCATTACTGTTATTTTAATTTTCTCAAAGGTTACTGACTTGATGCTCCTAATTGGTCGCTCATTACTATTAGTTTAATTTTCATTACTATTAATTTAATTTTCTTAAAGGTTACTGACTTTATGCTCCTAATTGGTCGCTCATTACTATTAGTTTAATTTTCATTACTAATATTTTAATTTTCTTAAAGGTTACTGATTTGATGCTCCTAATTGGTCGGTCATTACTATTAGTTTAATTTTCATTTCTATTAGTTTAATTTTTTAAAGGCTACTGACTTGATGCTCTTAATTGGTCGCTCATTACTATTAGTTTAATTTTCATTTCTATTAGTTTAATTTTTTAAAGGTTACTGACTTGATGCTCCTAATTGGTCGCTCATTACTATTAGTTTAATTTTCATTACTTTTACTTTAATTTTCTCAAAGGTTACTGACTTGATGCTCCTAATTGGTCGCTCATTACTATTAGTTTAATTTTCATTTCTATTGGTTTAATTTTCTCAAAGGTTACTGACTTGACGCTCCTAATTGGTCGCTCATTACTATTAGTTTAATTTTCATTACTATTATTTTAATTTTCTCAAAGGCTACTGACTTGATGCTCCTAATTGGTCGCTCATTACTATTAGTCTAATTTTCATTTCTATTAGTTTAATTTTTTAAAGGTTACTGACTTGATGCTCCTAATTGGTCGCACATTACTATTAGTTTAATTTTCATTACTGATATTTTAATTTTCTTAAAGGTTACTGACTTGATGCTCCTAATTGGTCGCTTGGTCATCTGTATTGGTATTGGAATCCTATCCAACTATGTATTGACAGGAGGAGTGCCACAACTGAATTCTGAGCTACCACAGTTGTCCTACCAAATCGTCCCTATAGTGGTCATTGTCATTGGGTCATATTTTATCACTGGAGCCTTCTTTGGGGTATATGCTATGGCCGTTGATACAATGTTCTTGAGCTTCCGTAAGTTTCTTTTTTGTTTTAAACCTCACTGCTAAAATCAGTAAATTCATTATGTTGTATCATTGCTACAACTAAATGTTGATATATGTGTAAAACAGTCGCTAAATGCCAGGAGTGCCCATTTACGAAAATGTATAGGAGGGGATTTTTGTTGATTTTATTGGTTATCTTCCTTTTCTTTTTATTGCAAATACCTAAAAATAGGTATTTTTGAAGATCTAAGGGGGTGGTTTCTCCTCCCTTCTGCCCCTGCTAAATACTCAGTAGTGGAGTGAAAGGCCCGCACTTGGGGTTTTTAGTGAAGGAGGGGGTCAAGGAATGTTAACTGAATGGAAGTTATGACTAGGGAAGATACCCGAATCCTATCCCCAACTTTTTGGCATTAAATTCTTCTTACCAGAGAATACAAAATCTCAGAGTTGAAAATCCTCAAAATTTTCAACTGACACTACCCTTTTCCCTAGGTGACTCAGGCAAAATATTCATATACGCATATGTCGAAACGACTCTAGCTGTAATAGACGATGAAATATTATCACAGGCTAGGTATACATAGTTATCTATGTTACTTTCTGCTGTTTGACATTTCTCATTGGCTCCCCATTCGGGCGTGCGTAATGCCGAATTTTTACCGATGGATTTGGCTGTGGTGGGAATTAATATTTCGCTCTGCTGACCGCATCCATGGCTAGCCATGGCTCCCCATTAGGGCGTGCGTAATGCCAATTTTTTACCGATGGATTTGGCTGTGGTCGGAATTAATATTTCGCTCCGCTGACCACATCCATGGCTAGCCATGTCTCCCCGTATGGGCGTGCGTAATGACGAATTTTTACCGATGGATTTGGCCCCTGGGATGACTGTGGTGGGAATTAATATTTCATTCGGCAGACCATATCCATGGCTTGCCATGGCTCCCCGTTCGGGCGTGTATAATGACAAATTTTTACCGATCGATTTGGCTGTGGGATGGCGGAAATTGATATTTCACCCCGCTGACCACATCCATGGCTAGCCATGGCTCCCTGTTCGGGCGTGCGTAATGACGAATTTTTACCGATGGATATGGCTGTGGTGGGAATTAATATTTCACTTCGCTGACCACATCTGCTTGTGGAGCTGTGATGTGTCCCATTTCTGAAACAAACGTACATGACTGTATGTATACCAGGCTGTGAAACTTCACAAAGGCAAGTTACCAACTAAATAAAAGATCAATGGTAGAAGAAGGTTTTGGTAAAGCTATTTTGCAATTACATTAATTAACAGAGATCTTGTGCTAATTTTGGGATCCCAAAATGATCTCAACGTAGATTGGTATCGTTTTGTATGTTTCCTATATCCAGCTAAAAAAAAAGAAAAAAGCTTTTTTTTTGTGTGTTTCTGAGAAATAATGACGGTATTCAGCACTGCCATGCAGATTACTTATTAATGATCACTGTCACCTAACCTCATTCAATAACCTCGTCCCTCATCTCAAATCTAGTCCTAGAAATGTGATACGGCTTCTCAACTTTCTATCTTAGGGAAAAACATAAAAAAAAAAAAAAAAAAAAAAAAAAAAAAAAAAAAAAAAAAAAAAAAAAAAAGTAGCGGATAAACATCGTGCCTACCCCACACTCCTCTTCTGAAAATACCATTATGCAAGAATTCATTTTTTCCTCTGATTTCCTAGAGATGCCCTTTGTAATTCATATACAGGAACAAGAATACATCCTAAAATGATCTCAAAATGATCTTGGTATCGCTTATCTTGTTAGGATTGGAAGTGAACACTTGCCTGAAAAAAATCACCCAACAGATCCTTATTACAACTAATCAAATTAAAGACACACAGTGCCACTGCCAATAATAGAGAAATGGCCGACATAACTGTTAAACTTATTTCTTGACAATGTCTTTTTAAATTATTCTTGAATCATGAATCTAATGAAATTTTAAGTTTTGGATTTTTTTACTTTTGAGTCATATGATTATTTTCTAAATTGATGCTAAGGTATCTTGGTCGTAATTATTTTTTTTTTGAAAGATAATTTAGGTTCACACTGGCGATCAGTTTCAGCTAAATTAATCGAAAATATTTCTGTCTACCATAAACCAGATATAGTAGACAACGCTGACCTACAACTCTTCCCCCGTGCCCCCTTAAAGGCTAGTGTCATTTGCGTTCCACTGAAAATAAAATGTATATCAAATAGTTTTTCTCTTTTCATTAAAGCATCAAACAATTGAAATTACGGCTAAAATTCCAAACTATCTTTTCATATCATTAGATTTTAAACCACAACTCTAGTTTTATTAGTCAACGAATTTTAAAGGCCTTGAAAATCAGTTGGCCAGTTGAAAAATCAATTCTCTCTTTACGCAAATGGTCAAAAGGACCATTTTCAGAAGAATAAAAAAGTGCCTCCCTGCAAAACTCCTCTGACACCCCCGTCTCAATCACCCCCAAGGGATGAATCTGTTCTTATTTTGCTATTAGGAGAGTATCCATCAAGTCTTATTATGGTCACTACAGCGAGCATTGAAACAAGTCCTAAAAGTAGAGAAATTAGTTTTTGTGAAATTTCAATGCCGTGACCGTGATGTCACGGCCATCATCAGTGCATCACGGTGCATAACGTGGCCAAGTGGTGTCACGGTGCATCACGGTCAAAGATCAGTCGGAAGGGTGTGTGAAAGCACAGGGTGGTTGACCCCAACCCCCCGTTGCACTTCCTGGCTGAAGGGCCATGAAACGGAGATCAGCACCGCCGGTTTGGACCTTAAGAGTTTAGTGCCGTCTTACTTACTTTTTTTTACTTACTTTTTTATTACTGCTTGGGGACCTAGTCTCACAAAACAATAAAGTAGATAACAATAATTACAATAAATGTAGTAAAATAAATATTATGTATCTAAAATAAATAAATATAAATGAATAACTGCAACACTTAAAATAAAAAAAAAACAACTAAATATAATGAAATAGATAGTATAACAACCAACAAATCTATTAGTCTTATATATCGTTAATTGTCATCGGTGTGTTCTAATGGTATCGATGGTACCAAGAATCAGTTGATAGATTATCAGTTAATTCACCTCTTCAAAATATAGTCACAATTAACTAAAGGAATACTTGCAGATTAGAAATGTATGTTTAGTATTGTAATGTGAGGCTCATATTCAAGAAGCCATTTACTAGACATGTAGGCTCAATACTGTGTTTGACTAAAAGGCCGTCATATTTTTGTTAAAGCCTGATGTTTATTACCAGCGTTTCAATTTGTAATCGCTCTTCATTTTTCTTTAGAAATCATTTTTTAAAACTTCTGTACTAAATTACTTTTACTAAAAAAGAATGTTTTTATAAAGTTTTGTAGATAGTATGTATGTGTAGTCGTTAGTAAGTAATTATTGAATAATAATGAAAGTTTTTCTACCTATATAGTCAGTAAGTGTGTGTAACTAATTAGGCGTCTGCATAATGCAACCCAAAGCTAAAGATACCGTCACTGCCTCATATCACCTCAGTATTCTCTCCCGGAGAATACCAACCTTCGAAGTTGATGTTCCCTTTGTATGAAGCGAACTGCTATCTCATAGTGATTATTTTTGGTAAGTTTGGGAAATGATATTCAGAGGCCTACATCGAGAAGTTTACAATTAGTTCTTGATCAAAGGGTACTAAAGTTATGAAAGAAATGAACTGAAAAAGGCTCTGCAAAGCTTTTGGCTTTTTTTTTTTAGTAAGTTCTTAAAAGTGTAACCTCATACAGGGTATAACCTCAACAGGGTTGTCAGTGACAGTTTTGACTGATAAAAGACACGACTTATGTGTTAACCATTTTTGTTTTGTTTGTTTGCTTTTTCCTGAAGGCAAGCGAATATTTTCTACAGTTTAAAAAAAATTGCTTGCACGCAGTAACTTTTATTAAAGTGTGAAGAAGTTTGTATTTAATTTTAAATATTTAATGTTTTTAATTATAATTATATTTAATTCTTATATTTAGTTTTAGTATGTACTTTAGTAAGTACGTCTTGCCAGGGGATTAGGGATCCAGTTAAAGAATCTAGGAAGTTTATTTGTCTTTTGTTGGGTGGAGGTACTTTCAATTTTGCGTATGGGGAAAGGGGCCAAAAAATGTCTCCGATCCTAACAAAAGAGTATACGCTTTTTTTCTTGCCTTTCGTCTGACAGGCTTTCTGAGTAAAAATGGAACTAATTTAGAACTAATTAACAAGTAAAGATATTAATTAATTCGCATGACGCTTCTGAGGTTGAATGTGGTCAGTGAGGAATAAACCTTAGATTCGGAGAAGATTTGAACAACATTAGAATGAACTGTTTAATAAATCTAATCTTACAAGATACTGCTAATCCTCTCACAAGGCCTAATTAAAGAGCATACTAATCTTAGCTCGAGGTTATTATAATCTTTATATTTTATAATCTAATTTCTATAATCGATATTCTTATAATATAATTTTCATTCATTTCCCCAATTTGAGATTGATCTTTTTTTTAGTGATCGATTGTGAAAATAATGACGGAAGTGAAGATCGACCTTATTACATGTCAAAGGATTTAATGGAGATTCTTGGAAAGCGAAACATGAAAGCAGTTTAATGCTTTGCTCTTTTAATCACTTTCTTATATGTTTTCAGAATTTTCTCCCTATGTATCTCATTAATGGCTTCTTTTTATTCGGAATATTGCCATTTTTCATAAACTAAGAACTTATATTAAATATATGTTTATACAGTATAGATGTTCACAGGAAAATGTACGCAAACAACACGTTCGGTCCTCCAGCTATTTTTTCTTTTTTTTCAATATGAACTTGAAGCACCATTAACAATAAAAATAAACCAAGTGTTTGATTTTGCAAATTTAGTTAAGTTATTTATTAAAATTAGTTTATTAAGTATACTCAGATAATTTGTTGGATACATTGATGCTCTAGATGTTGTACTAGTAACGTCAATAAAGTACCTAGCAACAAGAAAGATCCAAAATAAAGAAGTAACTAAAGTATAATCTTAGAATAGTATGATAATAAAAATGATTTAAAGCTCTACTTTCAAAATTCTTAATGACAATAAATTTAAATGACAATGATAAATAAAATATCAGATTTTCTATACATCTATTTCTTATTAAGTTTTCTAAGATAGTAAAGAAGAAAATGGCTGATATTTTTACACAAATTTTGTGTCTGACTAATATAAATAGAAAATAAAGTAATTGATTTGTAATTAAAATTAAAGGCCTGATATCTAAGAAGCCAAAGATTAAAGTCGAGTGAAATTAAGCCCATTACTAATAGTAAAGGTAATAATTAAAAAAATATTTCGTTTTATTAATTTAAAAAGGTTTTGTCTTGTTTGATGCATAACAATAAGCATATACATGAATAGTTTGTTTTATAAATTAATAATTGGGGTAATTTGTAAAATAATAAACAAAATTAATTTGTTTAGTTAGACTTAACCAAAACAAAATAATTAAGGTGAAATTGGAATTAAAAACCACATATTCAAGCAGTCAAAGATTAAAGCATGAAATTAAGCCAATTGCTAATAATTAAGGTAATAATTAAGTAAAATGTTTTGTTTACTAATTTAAAAACATTTTGTTTGTTTGATACAGAACAATAAACATATACATAAATAATTTGCTTGATACTTAAGTAAAATAATCAAGTTGAAATTGGAATTAAAATCAGATATTGAAGTAGTCATTTATGAAATCTAAGCCGAATTCTGCTAGGAATCAAGCCAATTACTAATACTTAAGGTAATAATTGATTAAAATATTTTATTTTATGAATTTTCAAACATTTTTTTTTAATACATAATAATAAACATCTACATAAATAGTTTGTTTTATAATCAAGTAAAATAATTTGTAAAATAATAAAACAAATTGATTTGTTTAATCAAAAATTACGTAAAATGAAACAATCAAGGCAAAATTGGAATTAAAAACAATATATCTAAGCAGCTAAAATTGAAGATTAAACAAAAAAATAAAAGCAATTACCAATAATATTTTTTCGAAGTGTAACTATTGTAGATTAATATCTTTTTAATTAAATTTGGTATTGCTTTATTTTGATTGTAATTTAGTTTTCTTTTTTGTTTGGATCTTTGAATGGAGGTTTTGGTAAAGTTGTGGGTACCAATTTGGTCTCCAAATCATAAAGATTCAAAATCTTTGCGTGGCTCTAGGTCAAATAAGGGACAGCCTGCCTAACTTTTTGCGATAAAATTGGGGGGTTGGGGCAGGGCTGGTGGGCCCAATTTGACCCACCTGTCAAACGACTTCAAAATGATTGAGTTACCAGAGTTTTGTAGAAGTAACTTGAGAACAAGTTGCAAGTGTTAGAGCTTTAGGTCTAACTGGTGACTCAGTAACTGGTATCACCCATTCTAATAACTATTATTGCCTATTCGTCCATATAAAATATATATAATAAATCAAGAATATTTGTTAATTTGTCTTTATTTTTTGTGTGTGTATTGAACAGTCTTGATGCACTGAAGATGGAATGTTAATTCTGGCTCCATATACTTGCCATTTTCTTTAATATTACATGCCTTAAATCGTTGCGAGTTTGTAAACATCTTGTGTTTTATGGTTGCCGATTCGTTTGAAAAAATAGCTGAGTTTCAAGTTTATTCAATGATCAATCGCATTCAATTCAAATAATGTGTTGGTTATCTCTACAAAACGAAAACAGATGTAGATTAACTTCTGTATAGCGTTTTCGTTATTCATTTATTGCTTTCATATTTAGTATTTAAATCTTTGAAATAAAAGTGGTAGTTTATAGTGCCATTCCCTTTATTTATGAGAAACTATGAAAGCGCAATGCTTTTCTGCTTTAAACGGTGTGCTATTTACGTGCCTATGATTTTGAATCGTTCAACTAGCTCTTTCTATATGTTAGCCATTATTAGGAAACTTGTTGCTTAGTTATTCACAGTTGAGCCTTTCAGAAGATAACCTCATTAAATGAGCTTTTTGTATTTAACCTTATTTGTAAAGTTAAAGGTTGAGAATCACCAGGTTGATTTTTAGCTTTATCCAGTCATGAGGATACCCTCAGAGATAAGGATTGTGGGGCCGAACGTGACAGCTATTTTGGGAAGGGGGCCTCTGCGCTTCTCTCTGAAGTATGAATTTTTTTACGATTCCCTACGGTTTAAACGACTTTTTTTTTTTTTTTTTTTTTTTTTTTTTTTTTTTTTTTTTTTTTTTTTTTTTTTTTTTTTGACTGGCACAAAATTACAGCACTTCCTTTTTCTTCATGTAAAGAAGAAATTTAGCTGTCTAGGGCTTTAAAATCGCCCTCTGAAAAACTTAATTAAGATACAAAAATGATTAACAGAATGTTTTTAAGCTCAAATAATCTTTTCTACGTTTCCTATTTGTTTTTATATTTAAGCAACTGCGAAGTTTTTAAGAGAGCTTGAAACGACAATTGTATACATTATATAATTTAGTTTTGCATTAGAATAGATTTTTTATTAGAATAGATTAAAGTTTTATCTCCTTTTGACGTTTTTCATCAAATCCATCCAACTGGTTTTACAGATTTTTGAAATAATTACGAAGTAACATTTAAAATTCTCCTGATTTGATTTCGACCGTAAATTCAACTTTTGAACCTAAAGTACGTAAGGAACACAAATTCAACAATACTATACAAAGAGTAATTTTATACATTATATAACATAGTTTTACATTAGGATAGATTGGTTTAACACGGCTGGTTTCAAAAGGTGTGTCCATTTATTGAAATAAGTTTAAGGCGTACTACTCGTTCTTTTAACACGAGAAATTGTAAAGATATATATATATATTTTTTAATTTCTACTGGAAGTTCTTAATTTTTTAAGGGCTTAGAATTTTACTTAGAATTTTTTGTTTTTTTCAAGTCTGATTTAAAAAAATCTATGGCCTGAAATCTCGGCTAAGCCAAAGATTTTTTGGCTTAGATTAAAATAAGTGCGCTTAATTTATAGTTAAAGATTAACTTGCAGCAGATAAGGGTGTAAACTTTAATAAGAAAGGAACTAATTAATTAATTATTCTGTAATTCAATTATAGAGAGGTTTTATTTCAATTTTTACTTTCCTGTGAGTTGGGTTTCAGCTGTTTAAAAAATATGGCTTTAAGTTTGGCTTCCCAAAGAAGTGAGCTCTAAAATTTGTCATTGATCGTAATTCATCAAACAAAAGTAAATGGCTATGTGACTTTCCACCCAAAATTCGTTAAATAACTGAATTTTCTTCTTGGCGCGCATTTTAAAAGTGGCTCTTAATTAGCAATTAATTAAGGTCACTTTCAATCTATAATTTGAACTTTGCCTCGTGGTAAAACATTGAAAACTCTTTGTCTTTTGATAATAAAAAATATAACAATGAATTAATTTCAGAATGGTACTATTATTCACAATTCGACGTAGCACAAATACCCTTTTTTTTTACCTCAAGGGTTGCCAGGGTTGACACTCGTTATGGTACAAGGCCTCTTAATAGGCAGGTTGTAATAGCAGTTTCCATGTGCGGATTTCTCCTTTTCATTTAATTTAATTAGTAAGCAGCAATTGGTTTTTAGCCACTTCGATCTAGTGAGCTTCCGAGTACACGAGTTAGCGATGATAGTTCCTTCTGGACTAAACGTGAATTTTTTTTTACACTATGGTTATCTAATTTATTTATGATTCTACCTACCTGAAAAGCACCAAAAATTAATAGTACCTGATTGTGTTCCAAGAATCCCGCGTAAGCAGACTTGTTTATCTTTCTTGCCACTTCCATTTTCATAAAGCCAGAGTGTTAGTGTCTGGTCTAAAAGCCAGAATGTTGGACAATGTAGCTTTTTAGGCTTTCTACGTGATTGCTGGCTAATTCGTAAATTTATAGTTGTGTATATTCTTTGGTAGAGGATTGTTCATTCAATTTTCATGTGTGTCTTTTTTTCTAATAAAATTGTGTGCAGATATGTTTACTTCATTCTAGGAAAAGTCGATTCATTCGTAGACCGTACTACTACTACTACTACTACTACCGATAAGTTACTGCAGCACCAAGCTGCCTGAGGCCAACACAGCTACGCACGCTCCTCCTCTGTCCCACTCCTCTGTACACTCTACCAAAAAGTTCCCAATTCTTTTAATTCTTTCCTTGCGACATCCTCCCATCTCACTCGGGGAACGACCCACTTTCCTTTTGGCTCTAGACGGCTGGTTGACAAGGACTTTTGTTGGCAATCTCTTATCCGTATAATGTGTCCGACCCATGTTAACCTCAACTTTTCTATCATTGGCTATAAAGTTTTGGGATTACATAAACCACAAAGAAAGGGAGTTTACTTTTAACTTTGTGATCCCAACACTTTTCGTTCTTTTTAGTGACTTAAATTTTCACACAGTAGATCCAATCAGATAGTTCGTAATTTGTTTTGTCTTTTTGAGTGGTTTGAAATTTCACATATGAAATTTTTAAACCATCCAGGTTTAAAAACTGTGGGGCTATTTGTTTCTCCTGAACTAATGGTAAACTTAATTGACTTACGAAAATACGATACACGTTCGACGCATTCAGATAAACTTGTGGAATATAGATTTGTGAACCAGATGAGTTTCAACTTGCTAAATATTCGACGTAAAATTTTGCTGATTTTGATGGACTGTAGATTCAATTCATGTTCGATGTAAATTTCATAAGACCACCTTTAGTACTTGGGGTACGTTTGTACTAAGTACTGTAATAGAACTTTTTTAATTATAACAACATTTAAAATAAAAGTAAAACTACAGTAAAAATAAAATCTTGAACTGATGAGCTTTCAGCAATTAATATCACTATATACTAAATATTCAACTAATGAAATTAAAGGGCAGTTTTAACCGGGGAAGCTTAGAGAAGCTTTTTAATGATGAGGTACTAACTTTTGACATAGTAATATACCGCAATGTCTTCAATTTTCGAAGGTCTCTTTATCTCTTTGGTCGTGCGTTCATGTCATAAATTAGAATATTGCTGCTTTATAATGTGTAGTATTACACTTTTTTGAAAACCAACTGATTTAAACAATACGCCATGTCTACTATTACTCGGTTTCTAGCTCTTTCAGTAGCTAAACTATCTCTTGTTGTTCAGTTAACTAAATGATTTGGGTGCGTCAAGTGCACGAAACTACGCGCATGTTTTTTTTTTTTTTTGGGGGGGGGGGGGGGGGTGAAAAAAATCAAGAATGGCAAATGTATGAATTTTTTTTCAAAAAATGATAAACTTGGCTATATAATTACAAAATATGGAATAGATTTAGTAGTTGGCCCTTCGGAAGAAAACACTATCAAATTCTGAAAACTACTTTTAAAGAAACCTGAAATACCTTGTTACATCAATCCTAACAGTGTATCACTTTACTTTACCCTACTCCCCTAATGTACAGGTACACTATATACTAAATATTCGACTAATGAAATTAAAGGGCAGTTTTAACTGGGGAAGCGTAAAGAAGCTTTTTAATGATGAGGTACTAACTTTTGACATAGTAATATACCGCAATGTCTTCAATTTTCGAAGGTCTCTTTATCTCTTAAGTTGTGCGTACATGTCATAAATTAGAATATTGCTGCTTAATAATGTGTAGTATTACACTTTTTTGAAAACCAACTGATTTAAACAATACGCCATGTCTACTATTACTCGGTTTCTAGCTCTTTCAGTAGCTAAACTATCTCCTGTTGTTCCGTTAACTAAATGAATTGGTTGTTTCAAGTGCACGAAATTACGCACATGTTTTTTGTTTTTTTTTGGGGGGGGACCAAGAATGGCAAATGTATGAATTTTTTTCAAAAAATGATAAACTTGGCTATATAATTACAAAATATGGAATAGATTTAGTAGTTGGCCCTTCGGAAGAAAACACTATCAAATTCTGAAAACTACTTTTAAAGAAACCTGAAATACCTTGTTACATCAATCTTAACAGTGCATCACTTTACTTTACCCTACTCCCCTAATGTACAAAGATATAGCCCAAGTTATATACGTTCCATGAATTTCCCTTTGCTTGTTGCTATTGACGTTGCTTGTTTGCCGTTAAACTAAAATGAAGAAAAGAATTGCCCCATAGAAAATTCATGGAGTATATATAATATGGGCAATTTATTTGCATATTTGAAGGAGGGGTAAAGTGAAGTGATGGGCTTTTAGGAATGATATAAGTAAGTATTTTAGAGTTTTTTAAAGAAGTTTCCGGAGCTTTATAGTGTTACCTTCTAGAGCCGTGATTCCCAACGTAGGATGCATGCCCCATCGGTGGGGCTTAGCAATATTGTGCTGGGTCCTGGGCAGGACATGTACCTTCAGTTGATTATGCTTCAAAGCTTCAATTTTGAAAAAACCTTTCTCATGTGATAATAACATCACATTCAAATGCATTTAAAGAGCAAATTATGTACATGAGAGTATTGTAATGACGTTGTACATTGTATAAAAGGTATTGCATTCAGACAATAATTTTTATTATGATAAAATATGCTTAGAAGAACACCAAACAGACAAAATTTGGAAACAATAGGGAAATAGTCGCTATTTACGTCTGGAAGAAGACCCAAAAAAAATACCAAGCTGTTGGCCTTTTGGTGGCGCTAATTCACGAAAATATAGGGAGGGAGGACAAGGTTTTTTTCTTTTTTTAGCGAAAATACAAAAAAAACTAAAATACAAAAAACTAAAATAAAAAATAAACAAAAACATAAATACAAAAAATAAAAACTAAAATACAAAAAATACAAAAGAAAATACAAACAAAACAACATTGAGCAACCATGCTTAAAGCGTGGGATAGCAGTGACTTTCCTATTTGGATAAATTGTCGACTAATCTATTCAAATCCAGTTTCTCTTCATTTTCAACGGCCATGATCATGAGAATACTGAATCTGTCATTTTCCATTGTCGATCGCGGATAATCCTTCACACGCCCTAATGCCAAGAAGAATCGTTCATTTCTGGCAGTGGTCTCAGGTAAGGTAGAAACTAGCTTCATCGGTTTTTGGATTGCAGAGTAAGTAATTGGTAGGTCTGATAAAATTTCGGTAGCTCGGAGTAGATCCACTTTTAAAGTGTAACATTTCAAAAGATGCAACTTTGTTAGAAAAAGGAGGTATTCTAGGGCATAATTATCAGCATTGAGAATCACTTGATAAAGATACAATACCTTTTTAACTTTTGAACATTCGAGAAGATCATAACTAGAAGGGTAGAAGGCAGAAAAAGCGTCGAACAGAGGCATACTTTGCATGAGACGTTGGTCCACCTCGCTCTCGAAGTGGTCTATCACCTCGAAGTACAGAAATCGTATTGTTTACCGGAAGAAATCGTTTACCAGAACCATATTGAACTGGCTGACTAATGTTGCGTTTACCGGTTGCTGAATTTGAAAGAATCTTTGGGAAAAGTGAAAATGGCTTGACTTCTCTTGTTACGAATACTGGTAGTGGATATTGGAGACTTTGATCCTTGGAAACCCTATAAAGCCAAGAGTTCTGCTATGTTTTGCTGAAGTTTCATTCATAATAATTCTCAGCTTTTGGAGTGTCTCGTGTAGAAGAACGGAATACATTTTATTCACTGCAATAGCTGGAGCTAACATGAGCATGTCGTAACACAAAAAAAGACTTAAAACAAATAAACAGCAACGCATACACAAAAAAAAATAAGGCAGCAAGTGCTGCTTCAAGGTCAATAAATTAAAAGGAGTCATAAAAAATAAATATAAGTCAAGAACCTATTTTCACGATTAAAATACCGACCGTTTATATAGAATATTTCGAGATAATTAAGTATATAAATAGTTGGTATATTAAAAACACTCACAGGCAAATACCTGAAACAAACTGTACCAAGCATTAAATATTCGTCAAGGTAATATTATTAAAATACCGAGTAAAATAAGGGACCAATGATTTGCAATATCTCTCGGTACTAGAGGCTGGGTAAGTCATTAACTGTGGACAATTATTTTTTATTTGTCGGAGTCTAGTGACTGGTCCTTCAGTAGGGTGGCTCTCAAGGTCAGGTAGTAGACTACGATGAGCATGGGAATTCAAACAAGCTTTTAAGCTTTTAACATCTAATATTTGCACGTGATAGCAGCCAATTATTCACTCCACTACTTTTCCATTTGATATGTACCTGAGTGAGATTGCTAATTGTTCTTTTCTAGAAACATCTTTTGTCTCGTGAACAAGAATGGCGAAGTAATTAACTGATTTTACTTCTGAAGTGAAATATTGCCGCAAGGCATTTCCTATCGGTATAACTGCGTCGTTTTGGTACTAATTACTGCTATAGTGAAGATACTAGTGCTGTAACTTGGCCTTGAGCTTTTCGGCGGGTTTAGATATTTCCTCCATTAGTTCAGCAAAGCTACACCAGTTTGCGGATGTTTCTGATTCGTTATGACACCTCAAAGGAAGACTTTTGTAGCCAAGGAAGCTAATAGCGTGAAAAATGTACTTCATATAATCTCTATTCTCTTGAACCTCTTGAGATCTGGACCGACTTAGTTCATTCGCTACACATCTCGAAGCATTAGTACTAATTATTTCAAATTCCACCCATGTTGACATACAATTTCTATGTCTTTACTACCATCATGATGTTTCAATAGACTAGAACTGTCTTTCCACGCAAAAAATCTTGGTTCGATGAAAACTCTTTCCAAAGTTTCCCGAGCCCTTAGAGTCCCACTAGATAAATGGCAGCAAGCAAAACAAATACATAATCCAAGTTTTATGAGTATTTAATCCATTCGTTCAAAACAAGGTTGTTTACTATCGGAATATTCAGGATTCGCCAGGACACTAGGACCAAAGTAATATTTCAAAAAAAGTCATTGAAAAGGAATTATAAAATTAGCAGTGCTATTTAATAGCTCTGAAAAACACAAGCTTCGGGGTGAGCAATAAAAGTGACCGGACAGTCAGTCTTGCTAGTTCAACATAGCACATAGCTAAAATACAAAACAACTATTAAATACAAGTAAAAAGGTCTTTTTCCAATTTTAGGGGGCGGGCCCCCTGCCTCCCTCTGCACCACTGTACGACTTCGGCCTTTTAAGCTTCATTAAAATACATGTAAAATTCATGTAACACATGTAAAATTTTGAACAAAAAAAATCAAAAAATAACAAGGGGGCATTAGGATATTCAAAATGCCGGAGTGGGGCATGGCCCGAAATTGGCTGAGAACTACTGTTCTAGAGGGACCAACCACAAAAGCAATAACAAAAATACTAATAAGTTTCTTATATTTGTGTTTGCTTTTTATTTGTAGGGGGGATATGACTCTGGTTTGACATTGTGGAGTGACATGAGAGATGTAGCATAAGCGAGAGGTGGTAACGTCGGCAATGATTGGGGAATTAATGCCAGGTTTTCCTTCTCACTTATTTGGACTATCTGTCTTGGCTTTTTCTACAATTAGCCATGACTTGATGCTCACAACTATTCCATTTTAATTAAAAAATCAACGGACTTTGACTCTGCATTTACTATTGGTGTTATTCCCATTTAAACAAGGCAGAATTTGTACCTTTTCCCTTTAACGATACAAAAGCCTTTATGTTGGCTTTCCTAAACCAAAAAAACTTCCCTGAAATAATTTGGTTTTGAGGACTCCTCGAACCAGCCAGAGGAGATTAATCATAAATGGTTTTTGGCCCTATTTCATAGACTAGTCACATCTTCGAAGTCCTTAGATGTCATCTGTTTTATCTATTCTAGATGGTAAAGATATGTTTATGCTATTTTTATTGATCTGTCTTCTTTTTTTGTTTCTCCTTATTTTATTGCTCTAAACATGCAGCAAGCCATTATGGCATGTTAAGCACCAAGTTTTCCTTCTGCTTCTATGTTCATTTTTTTCGAAGCAGTCAGAGGAGATTAATCATGTATGGTTTTTGACCCTGTTTCATAGACCAGTGACATCTTTGAAGTCCTCAGCTGTCATATGTTTCTTTTCCTTTTGTTTCCCTTTTTGTATTGCCCCAAACATGCAGCACACCATTAGGGCATGTTCAGCGTCAAGTTTTCATTCTGCTTTTATGTTCAGTTTTTTCGAACCGGTCAGAGGAGATTAATCGTGTATGGTGTTTGGCCCTATTTCATAGACCTGGTACATTCTTTGAGTCCTCAGATGTCATATGTTTTATATATTGTAGATGGTAAAGATATGTTTTGCTATTTTTATTAATTTGTCTTCTCTTTTTGTTTCTCCTTTTTGTTTTACCCCAAACCTGCAGCAAGCCATTAGGGCATTTTCAGCGCCCAGTTTTCATTCTGCCATCTGAAGTTTTCATTAACCATCTGAAACTCCTACCACACCTTACGATGTATTTACCTCATTAGGTATGCAAACTGAATGAATGTGGGGAGAAAGTGAATACATGGCTAGACCGATGGCATGCCGGTCTCGAAACAAAAACGTGGCCCACTCCCAGTGAATCTTTAAGTATACCAATTCATGTGAAAGAAGGACCATCCGCTATTTATAAATCTTGTCAAAATTAAAAAAAAAATTATCAACTCCAATGGTGCCTCAGGAAAAGTCAGAAGGTAATCACAAAAAAGCAATACACTCGTGTTGTATGCTAGAACCGAGAAAGATGCTGAAGCAATAGCTAATAGCATAAAGCTAAACACTACAGCTGTATTTAGAGTTCAATATCCAAAATATCTGCCTGTGGCTAAGTTTGTCCTGGAGGATACTTCAAATGAGCACATTGAGTCTGCTATGTAAGGGATCCAAGAAGCAAAATGGTATGGTACTGGCGAGTTAGTGAAGCTAACATTCCGAGACAGAGATGCTCTTGAAAAGGCACTGAAATGCGCATTTATCTCAGCTATTACCATATCAAGGTCGACAAATATGATGCCGTGCCTCCGATGTGTTTTAAATGCCATAAGTTTTACCATGTGCAACGTGGCTGTTCTAATATTATGAAGTGTTCTCGGTGCTCTGGTGATCAAGAAAATCTAAAAGGTAATCCATGTACCCGTGATATTAAATATACTAACTGTGGTGGAAAACATCCATGCTATAGTTCGTAATGCCCAGTATATAAGAGACAATTAGAGGCTAATTCAAACAAATGTAAACAATGTATACAAGCATTTCCCTTTACAGGAGAAATATATACGGGCACAATCCTCATAAATTGTCTCTATTAAGTGATCTAATAGCCAATCACGGAATAACATGCATTCAAGAACATTTGATAACATCCGATCGTTTAGCAGTTCTTGATCGAGTTCCAAGAAAGGAATGTTTTTTTTTTCAGCCCACTATCCACCATAATTCTGGCGGATGGCCAAGTGGGGGGGGGATTTGATCATTGCAGACTCTGCTTTGCATTGCACATTAGTTAAATCTTGCGATTCTTTTGCAGCGATCAGATTCCGTGGCCCAGCGGTTTTATCGTAGCATCAGTGTACCTCCCCCCAAATTATTGTGATGCTCTATCAGAAAGGCGATATATGAGGGCTTGTTTGAGACTTGGGAGGCTGGTTGAACAGCCCAAGTCAGAAAAGATTATTATCTCTTAAGACCTTAATTGCCAGCTCTTAGATGATGACTGTTTCTTCACTATACTTAGAGGATGTCTACATGATACTATCACTCCAGTCTCAAAATGCTAGTCCTTTACTTTTGCTCACAGCGCATCCCTGCTCACATCTGATATCGATCACTTTTTTTCTGAAGTTCCAACTCCCGACGGGGATGAAAGCAATTGTGCAATCTGAACACAACTGTAGCGAACATCTTGGAATTAGCTTATTAGTACCATTCTCGATCCGCAAGTGGTGCCCGGTTCGTACATTGTTCATAAATAGTAATTGGTACAGAGTAGATTAATCCTTGTACAAAATTAAATAAAAAAAAACATGTTTTTTTAACTGAAAGTAAGGAGCGACATTAAAACTTAAAACGAACAGAAATTACTTCGTATATGAAAGAGGCTGCTTCCTCATCAACGCCCCGCTCTTTACGCTAAAGTTTGACTCTGTCTATCAATTCTTCTTTTTAAAACAGTAAAAAACTTTAGCGTAAAGAGCGGGGCGTTGATGAGGAAGCAGCCTCTTTCATATACGAAGTGATTTCTGTTCGTTTTAAGTTTTAATGTTGCTCCTTACTTTCAGTTAAAAAAACTTGTTTTTTTTATTTAATTTCTGAACGTTTTTGAATCAATGCATGTTTTGATTTTGGCTCTCCGCAGAGCAATAATTAAAACGAAAATTGCTTTTTTTTTGGCTAAATGGCTTTCTCATAATTTTGATCGAATGATTTTGAGAAAAAAAGAGCGGGGGAGGAAGCCTAGTTGCCCTCCGATTTTTTTGGTTAATTAAAAAGGCAACTAGAACTTTTAATTTTTTACGAATATTTTTATTAGTAAGAGATTTACGTAACTTATAAATTAGCTTACATAAAGAACTTTTATATTCTCATATTTTTATTACATATATGAGGGGGTTCGCCCCCTTGTCAGATCCTCGCTCTTTACACTAAAGCTTCCTCTTCAGCGTTTCCTCAGATATTTTTTTCAATATTCTCAGCCTTAGTAGTACACGCTACAAAAGTAGTAGTTTTAGTAATAGTAGTGGTAGTAATAATAGCATGCAAATATTGCCTTTTTGGTCAATTGTTCATCTCCCTTATCATTTTCTGAAAATTGCAAATTATTATACTCAGTCATTCCTGAGTTACACCTTCTGACAACCCATATACACATAACATGTTATGATTTAGTTTTAGTGCTGGTGGTGGTTTATCTCAAATCAATTTGACTATTAAAAATTATGTCAATTAGATATGTTTTATTAAAAGAGGGGTAGTTGGGGGGGGCTAGTTGACCTCCATCAGTATTGACTCTTAAAAGGAAACTAGAACTTCCAATTTCAACCAAATGAGCCACCTCTAATGTTTACGCAACCATCTTTTCCGTAAGAGCCTTAATTGCCCTAGGGGCATATTTTACAACCCTCGGCCTCAGGCTTTGCCAGTTTGTATTAACCTCAAAAGCCATGTTAAATGATATTTGGGCTATTTTGAGTAAAAAGACTGTCTCAAAATATTGATTGGATACATCTCGGGGAAACATGACGTGTTTTTGTGTTTTTTTTTTTTTTTGGGGGGGGGGGGAATATCTGTGGGCCGATCATTTTGATTTCTTTAAAGGGCACTAGGACTCGTTATTACTAATCTAATGAGTTCATTCCAGAGCATATATGACCGAATTTTCCTACAAGAGCCTTATGTGCCCCCAGGGTGAAACTTACAACCAGTTCATGGTAATGTTACCAGTTCGTGGTAACGAACTGTAATAAGGAGCCACCCAGCTCAATAGTAACTGAAACTCTAAAAAAATTAAGTTTTTATATCGATAGTTACATGAAAAAATTGCATTTTTACACTGATTCTAAATATTTAAATTTCATCAAGTTTAATTTTACTCATCAAAAGTTTCGAGCCTGAGAAAATTTGCCTTACTTTAGAAACTAGGGGGAAACACCCCCTAAAATTCAGTGCATCTTAACGAAAATTACACCATCAGATTCAGCGTATCAGAGAACTCTATTGTAGATGTTTCAAGCTCCTATCTACAAAAAAAGTGGAGTTTTGTATTTTTTTTCCAGAAGATCTTTTTCTTTTCCCCAGGGGTTATTGTATCGACTCAGTGGTCCCAGAATTTCGCGAGAGGGCTCATTCTAACGTAAGTTAAAAGTTATAGTGCCCATTTTAAGTGACCAATTTTTTTCAGTACGCTCATTTTTTTCACAAAGTCACTGGATCAAAATTTTGAGATATCCATTTTGGTCAGCATAGTCGAAAAACCTAATAATTAGGTCTTTGGGGACGACTTACTCCCCCACAGTCCCCGGAGGAGGGCTGCAAGTTACAAACTTTGGCCATTGTTTACATAGAGTAATGGTTGTTGGGACGGATACAGACGTTTTCACGGGGACTTTTTAACGTTAAAGGGAGGGTGGAAAGGGGTTACTTGGGTGGATCATTCCATAGAGGATTTTTTTATGAGAGAAGAAAATTTCCATCAAGGGGGTGCAGGATTTCTAGCATTATTTAAAAAAACAATGAGAAAATAAATAAAAAAAAAGTTTTTTCAGGTGGAAGTAAGGAGCAGCATTAGAACCTAAAACGAATAAAAATTATTACGCATATAAAGGGATTCGTCTCCTCCACAATACCTCACTCTTTACGCTAAAGCATTTTTAGTAATTTCAACTATTAATTCTACGGCCTTTGTGATTCAGGGGTCATTCTTGAAGAATTGCGACCAAGTCGAAGCTTTAGTGTATTAAATAAAAAAAAAGCTTTTTAACGGGAAGTAAGGAGCGACATTAAAACTTAAAACGAACAGAAATTACTTTGTACATGAAAGGGCTGCTTCGTCATCAGCTCCTTACGCTAAAGTTTGACTCTTTCTCTTAATTCTACTTTTTAAAACAGTGAATAGAAAGCTTTTTTAAAAGTGCTGAAAACTCAGCGCAAAGAGCAAGGTATTGAGAAGGGGAGCAACCCTTTATTAATAGAATAGCTTCTGTTTGTTTTGAGTTTTAATATTTATCTTTCTTTCAGTTGAAAAAAAACTTGCTTTTCTTCAATCAAACAGTTCATGGTAACAAACTGTAAGTAAGGAGCGAAACGGCTCAATAGTAACCGAAATTTTAAAACACGGAGTTTTGATATTAATAGATATATTAAAAGATTTGGTTTATTATGTTGATTCCAAATACATGAGATCTATTAAGTGTAGCGTTAATGGCTACAAGCATGAAAAAGCTACGATCATGAGAAAAATTTCCTGATTTTGAAAAAAGGGAAAAACACCCCTTAAATGTCAAGGAATCTTAATGAAGTCAAATAGTCAAGTTCAGCGTATCTGAGCACTTTATCGTAGAAGCTTCAAGCTCCCCTTTGTACAAAGAATAAGAAATAAGAATAAAGAGGGAAGATCAAAGAAGAATAAGATCACGGATAAGTGTTTATTTGTTTGTTTTGTTTGTTTTTTTCCCCAGGGCTGATTGCATCAAACCAATAGTCCTAGAATATCAGGAAAGGATTCGTTCGAATGGAACTTAAAGGCTCTAGTACTCTTTTTAAGTGACATAAAGGATTAGAGGGGGGCAACTAGCCCCTATCCCACTCCTCCTGTTTTCCTCAAAGTCAACCGACCAAAATTTTGAGGTAGCTATTTTGTTCAGCATAGTTGAAAAGTCCAGTAAAACGTCTTTGAGGATAACATGACCCCCCCACACTCCCCTGGGAAAGGTCCTTAGTTCTGAAGTTGTCCATTGTTTACGTAAAAAATTTGTTATAGGGAAGTATACAGACACTTTTTAGGTGGGGGGGGGGTTGAATTTTCTACCACGAGGATTTTCCACTTGGAGAATTTTCCTTTGGGAGAGAAGTTTCCAGTGGTGAAACATCCAGGGAAATTTTACAGGGGGGAAATTCAACAGATATTCTATACGAAATTATTTTTATTGGTTTTCTTTTCTCTTTGCCGACTCAATTTTGCATGTAGAGACCTTAATAAGAATCATCGGGGGGAAATTTTACTGAGTTTGAATTTACTGAGTTTACCATAGGATAAATTTTTTCCATATGGAACTTTTTGCGGAAGCAATTTCCTACTAGGGTACGGGTTATTTGCAGAAGAACTTTTCCATAGAGGAGAGAATCTCCAGCTTGAGGTAATGATAATCAGAAATTAAAATCTATTTCAAATAAAAGTGTGCTAAGAAAAATTTTT
>NC_088878.1:32956340-32981793 GCF_032884065.1 Artemia franciscana | reverse complement strand
GCATTTTCAGAACTAAAGGCAGAGAAAAAGCAACTATTAACTGAAAATTAAGGTAAAATATTGTTTTGTCAAAATTTCAATAGGTATAGACCTATCATGTAGGCAAATTTCAGGGCCCTCTAGAGGGAGAAAGAGTGGAGATGGGTACTTTAAATTACCTTCCTGGGACATACTTTAGTCTGTAGATTTAGCCTTGAAAGTTTCCTAACCTAAACCCTTTCCAAGATAGCAAGAAGTCAATTAACTAGAATTTTACCCAGCATAGTTTCTATGAATAGTTCTATGCACAGACAGATTGTGATGAAACTAGGAACCTAAACAATTACCAAAGAACCAAACATCACAATTGTTTTGGTAGGCCAATATATTTTGTTCAACTAAATTTAACAGCAAGGAAGAAACATAAAAAAAAAATTAAGAAACAGAAAAATGAATGGAAAATAGGCTATAAAACATGGGTCAGCCTATATATTTCCCCATAAGCGGGGGGGGGGGGGAATGAATTAGGCAAACAATTTATGATTTTTAAAGCTGTTTTCAGAATTTTATAGTGAATTCATTCTCAATAGACCCAATTGTGCAATATATATACCAATCTGACCTCTATTCTTTAAGCAACCTAACCCAAACCATAGCCTATCCTTTCTAAAAGTGCTAAATTAGGCTTATGCCCGTCAGCATACTTGCATCTCGTAAGTTTGAACTAGTTCCTTCATTCTTGTATGAGGAACCATGAATACATCAATATCGGTGGGATATTTTGTAGGCATTGTGATATCTTTGCGTAAATGCTCAAAATCTCGTTGACTTTCTATTTTAAAATGATCTGCGTTCTTGTTGCCAAAAAAATCCATAGAATAGGAGGCTCAGCATTGAGAAATCCTAAGAAATTCCGCTCGGTACACTTTGACCGTGTCCGAAATGTTATTTCACAAAGAATGCTGCATCCGGATGCAGGGTTAATTCTGAATACTCAGTCCGAAAGCTGTTTTTGTCATTTGTTCTTTGAAGCTCAAATCCCTACTCAACAGCAGCTCAGTAGTAGGGCAAGAAACAGAAATCAACGATCAGATTGAAAACAGCTTCCATGTAGCTTCTAATCACTTTGCTACTACTGCAAATTAAAGTACTGGACATTCTTTTGCTCTGTCAGATGGAGGAGCAATTTTTTCTCTTACAGATAATGCATGCACAATTGTCAATAGGTACTTTGATTTTGGATAGCTTAGGTCATCTAGCTCCTAATCACTTTGCTACTACTGCAAATTAAAGTACTGGACATTCTTTTGCTCTGTCTGATGGAGGAGCAATTTTTTCTCTTACAGATAATGCATGCACAATTGTCAAGACTTTGATTTTGGATAGCTTAGGTCAGACACTGGGTATATCTAGCATTTACTATAGTCTTTGGTAGGCCTATGCCTAACAATAAGTAAGGCCCATGACTTTTTTATGATGGCAATCAAGATCAAAGGTCATCACTAGATTCAAGGATTGAGTTTTCTCTGGCATTTGAAATCTAGTGCTCATGCAAATTGGGTGATTATTAGATTTGTAACATAGTGCATATCCACTTATGCACTAAATATATCTCTAGAGAAAATAAAATGTAAATGTCTCCAGAACCATCTAGACCATATCTAGTAGGCTAATAGAACTGAGATTTTCCATTACAAAGCTGCTGCTAAGAATCAGAAACACAAAGAATTGAGATTAGAAGGCAGTTGTGTTTATAGGCCTTGATTATTTAGACCAATTAGATTTGTCCTATATTTTATCACCTTTTAGCTGAATTCTTTTGTTTTGCATTTGCTTTGCTAAAAAGTTCCAAGTTTAGAGAATTATGTTAATATTTTTCTTGCTGATCAGAACAATTGTCTTTACAATTCCTTCTGTTTAAAGCATTTTAGAGAGATTATAAGTGCACCATGGGCATATTGCAGTCTCAAATGAGCTTGTGGAAAACAAATAGAACATATAATTTTTCTTATTTTGTATTATTTCAAGACTAGAATATCACAAAACTAAGCTTTCATATTGCTTATTGTATCTTAAGTAAATACAATTCCTGATGGAGTTTTGTTGATACCTGTCTTAAATTTAATTTGTCTAAATAAAATGCATATTGTTTATGGGCAGCAACTATGACTTGAGTTTTTTTTTAATATTTTCTTTTTTCAAACAATTGTTGTTCTGTGGTCACATTTGTGTTCCTTCCTAAGTGGCTGGCTCTCTAGCTTGAGAATCCTTTGTCCAAAGAGCATAGGTTTAATTCCTGGCATTACCAGTTTATTTGGTTTGGGACAGGGATCAGTGATGTGACTCTGTTAGCTCAGCTAGAATTGGCCCAACTTCAAAAGGCTACCTAAAGAAATGTGGGGACAGTAAGCAGGAAGGGCATGCAAAAGCACAAGATGGCTGGCCCCTAGCTTCCTACTGCACTTCCTGGCTAAAGGACCACCTGGTCCTTTACTGGGCTTCTGACTTAGCCATATAAGCTTTCTTTTAAACTTATTAAACATAAGTACAAATGAAGAAATGTCAGTAAAGTAGTTGTTGCTTTTCAATGAATTGTTGATGTATAGACAAGAGTGTGGGTCATGAGAGATGGCTGGTGAATGTTTTGCAAGGTTTAAAAATTTAGGCAATTGCTCAGGTTGGCAACTGAGCACAAAAGAAAAAATTTGTGAATTGTTTTTCTTTGTGACTCTTATACTTCTGTAATGTCAAGTATTTTATAGTTAATCTTTATTGTTTTGTTTTAATTGCCATGGCCCTAGGACTTTAGTGTAATTAAACCAACTTACATCCATCCATTTTCTTCAAACAGACAGGAGCTGTATGTTCCCTAGCTTCAATACATTTATATGCAATTTTGAGACCAAGGGTTACAAAGTAGGTCAAAACTTGCAAATGGAACTATGGTGCAACTAATTGATTTGTAAGGAATGTATATCAATTTAAAGAATTAAAAAAAATAATTTAGAATTCAAACAAGACAAATAAATAAATAAAAGTATCCCTTTGCAATCATTTAATGAATTGCCACAAATGTAGGTCACTCTTAAGATTAAAATGAACAAAGCTTCAATTATGAATCTATTTTCTTTCAACAGACTGAAGGGGCAAACCTCCAAGCTTTGATAAATTCAATCTCACTTTTGGGCTCTTTTCAATGGGAACTTTCTTTGGATTTTTTTTTACCAACTAAAAATAGTAGGGAAAGCATCAGGTATAAGTGACTTAAGAGACTTGACAACATTTAGAAAAAGCTACATGCAACCTGATCTAAATAAGGATGCTATTGTAGAGTATCAAAGAGAAGCCTACAGATATATCCCAAATACAGTAAAGGCATATTACAAAGAACAAGAACAGGTTCATAGAATACCATTGAAGTGGTAAAGAAACAAGAAAATTGCAAAAATTGAGATTATAAGATTAACAAGAAACTATGAAAATTGCAAGTACAGTACTAGCCTCCTTCCAACAGGACAAATAAGGGGATTCACACCCCAAAGCTCTGACTATTTTCAACTACACCTTTAGGAGCCAAAAAAAATTAAATACATTTTTTCACATATGTCAAATATGACAGTTGACTCAGGAGTTTAGGGTCAGGGATTCAATACTCTGTGGTGCCACAAATGGAAGGACTTTTGCTGTCATAAGCATTGTTAATCCTAGCACACACCCACACTCAAATATAACATTCTGTAAAATCATAAACATCTTAAACAGCCAAAATAAAAGGCTTTTTTTATTTTTGATAAATATTATTTGAAAAAGGACACTACAAGGCAAATATCAAAATAGGCAAAAGGACACTACAAGGAAGAAAAGAAGAAATCAATTGATGAAAAATTTATAGTATCTATTTCATTTATTTTCCGAGTGAAAGGAACTAAAGCTCTTGCTACTCCTTTTGTTTGAGAAGTATTTTTTTGCTTTTTCATATAAGTTTATTGTGTGGTTAGAGTTTCTGGAATTTTCCTCTCCTGAATTCAATGTTTCCTAACTCTTCTAGCCCCCTCAGGGAAGGGGGCCAAGCATCTAATTGGTTATCAGAAGCGGATATTCCTATTTTTGTATCTCCAATATCCAATGATGATAGCCTGAATGAAACCATGATTACTGTCTCTGAGTTACCAATCTCTGAAACTGACAACCTGCTAAATGAGGATTTTCAGACAGTGGGCAGAAAACAGAAACGAAAAAAGCTTTCTATGAGTCCTCCTGAAATAATGGGACTCTCAAACTCAGTTCCAGCTGTGGAGATAAAGGACAAACCTATTATCCTTTTTACTCCAACAGTAAAAGATCAATCCTTCTCTATCAAAAATATTACTAATATTAGAATGAATCTTTTCAAAACTTTTAGATGCAGCTTCACTGTGAATGTGAACAGAGATGGTTCACAAACGGCTATGTTTCTAGACAGAAATGAAGCCTGCAAAGCACTTAGCCTACATAAAATTGGCAATATCCCTGTTACACCTGAATGGTGGAAACCAACCCTGAAAAATTCTCAGAAAATAGTATTGTACAACATACCATTGGAACTGTCAAATGATGACTTCAAAGATGGTCTTATGAACAATAAGGGGAAAATGCTGGAGGTTCTGGATGTTCATTGTATGGGCAAGCTAGATTCTAAGGGAACAAGAAGTAGTAAGAGTGTCCTCTTTATATTACCTGCTAGTTCCCAATTTGACTCGGTATTCCTTTTTGGTCAGCAAAAAGCTCATAAAATATACCAAGAAAAACCTCTTCAATGCTCAAAATGTTTTAAGCTTGGTCACTCATCTAAGTATTGTTCTTCTTCTGAACCAGGGTGCCCTAATTGCCTTGGTAATCACTCCTTGTCTACAGAAAGTAGATGCACTGAAGTGCCTAAATGTACAAACTGTGATGGTAGACATCAATCAACAGATCACAATTCATGTCCTAAATATGTTCAACGAGCTAAAGTTTTAAAGATCGCTCTTCAAGAAAATGTTCCTTTCCCGATAGCTGCAATGGAGCTGGCCAAGCTGTCCAAAGTACAATCAGGTCCAAGAGTCCAAGAGTTTTCATTTTAGAATCGCTGACTTCAAAAAAATGAATACTGGATTTCAAAACCTGGCAAAATTATTACTAAACCCATTATTACTACTGTTTTATCGATAACGATTTTTAAATGACAAAGGAAGCGTGTTCAAATTTTAGAGCCACCAATTTTTTTAAAATCTGCGACCCCTGATTTCAGAAAATTAGCAAGGGTAACACTAACGTTTCATAATAACAACAACAACAACAAATCGGTTTTATTTGCACAATCTCTCGTAGGGTGTGTTCCAGGGACTTACTGTAGTAACCGAATGGTTACTATTTCCGTTCCTAGCGGGAAAATGGTTACTGCCCAACCCGCTGGGAACGAGAATAGTTACTGCCGGCAGTAACCGCAGTAAGTGATTTTCTTACCGTGCTCAAAAGAATGGTTAGCGCAGTAAGTACATAATTCACCTTCTTCAACAAAAATCTCATTCAACAAAAAATAAATATGGACAAGAATGAAGTAATGGAATATCAAGTTATTTGCTTGGAAGAAGGTGGGACAGTGATTTTGCAAAAGAAAGAGGGATCTGAGCCAGGTTAGTAAATCACCATATTTTGGGATCAACATTAAAGGACACCCTGAGTAGTAGGCTATCCATTAGCAAGTAGATTAAATCAATCTAAAACTTATTATTTATTTTAAAGATTTCCATGTTTTCTGGCATATCAGGCATAATTATTACCTTAAATTGCCATTTGGAATCATTCTAAGGATTGACTTCTTCCAGGTAACATTGAGGCTCCATTAAATTGCCACATGGTAGCATTTGAAGCATTAATTCCTTTTAGGCTCTGTAAACACGCCTAGGTGAAGTATTACAGATAAGTTGAGGATTTATGGGCTGCCAAATCATTATTCCGAAACTGTCTTTAATCTTATTGAAGGAATAGGCTAGGGTAGACTATTCAGAGTCTATTCCAAAGGATGGTAATTTTATCCAGTAAAACTCTAGTTGATTGACTTCTTGCTATCATTGAAAGGGGTTAGGTTAGGAAAATGAAACTTTCAGGGATGGGTCTACAGGCTAAAGTATGTCCTGGGAAGGTATTTCAAAGTATGCATCTCTACTCATTCTTGCTCTAGAGGGCCCTGATCTTTGATGACCTTCAAAATATATATAGCTGAAGTTACATGTTTCCCATTGATTCTGCCAATCTATCCCTCAACCTTTAACTCCCTGTTAATTGAAGCAACTGTAACAAAGCAAGAATGGGGGAAAAGGTAACAGGTGACAGAATACATTGGAACTACATAATTTTGGCTATATATTTGCACATTAGGCAGGTTGGAGGTAAATTATAGTATAGAGATGCATGCTTTTCCCTTTGGTATGTAGGCTAAGTAGAAAGTCACTTGTACCTGATGCTGTCCATGTTGTTTTTAGTTGGATGGGAAACATCCAAAGAAAGTTTCCTTTGAAAAGGAAAGGTGAGAATGCCCAAAAGTGAGATTGAATTTGTCAAAGCTTGGAGGTTTGCCCCTTCAGTCTGTTTAAAGGAAAATGGATTCATAATTGAAGCTTTGTTCATTTCAATCTTAAGGGTGACCTATATTTGTGACAATTCATTAAATGGTTGTAAAGGGGTACTTTTGTTTATTCATTTGTCTTCTTTGTTTTCTAACAGTTTTTTTAATCTTTAAATTGATATCCATTTCTTACAAATTTTTATTGATACCAGAGGTTCATTTGCAAGTTTTCACCTACTTTGTAATCCCTGGTCTCACAATTACATTTAAATTTACTGAAGCTAGGAAACATAGAGCTACTATCTATTTAAAGAAAATCAATGGATATAAGTAGGTTTTATTGTATTTAAGCCCTAGGGCCATGGCAATTAAAGACAAATTAAAGAAGATTAACTTTAAAATACTGGACATTAAATAAGCATGATAGTCACAAAGAAAAACAAATAACAAAATTATACTTCTGTGTTCAGTTGCCAACCTGAGCAACAGTCATAAATTTTTTTAATCTTGCAGAACATTCACCCCAATTACATTCACAAGCTATCTCTCATGACCCACACTCTTGTCCATACATCCATATTTCAGGGAAATAGAAGGACCATCATACTGGTATTCTTCATTTTTACTTATATTTAATGGGTTTGAAAGAAAGTTTTTATGGCTAAGTCAGTAGGCCAGTAAAGGACCTGGTGGTCCTTTAGCCAGGTAGTGCAATAGGAAGCTAGGGACCAGCCAGCCTATGCTCTTGCATGCCCTTCCTTCTTACTGTCCCTAGATTTCCATCTGTACTCATTTAAAGTTAGGCCAATTCTAGCTGAGGTTAGTCATATCACCAACCCCTATCCAAAACAAAATAAACTGACAATGCCAGGAATTAAACCTGTACCCCTTGGACAAAGCATTCCAGCCCAGAGCGCCTACCACTTAGCAAGGAACACAAATTTGACCAGAGAACAATAATTATTTAAAAAAAAGTAGAATATTGAAAAAAAACTTGCTATAGTTGTCCCACTACTATCCTGTAAATGCTATAGGCCCATTTTATTTAGACAAATCAATTTAAGACAGGTATCAACAAAACTCCATCAGGGATTGTATATGCTTAAGATACAATCAAGCTATTTGAATGCTTAGTTTTGTGATATTCTAGTCATGAAATAATAAAAAAAGAGAAAAAGTATATGATCTATTTATTTTTCACCAGCTCATTTGAGCAAAATCATTTGTGACAGCCAAATGCCCATGGTTGGCTTAGAACCTCTCTAAATGCTCTGAAACAGAAGGAATAAAAAAAATTATACTAATCAGCATTAAACTGTCCCTTAAGTTTAAACACGTGCATTTAATTCGAAAATGACGCTACTGCTAGTCAGCTTACTGTGCCGTTCCCACTGGCTCTACTGCAGTTAGAAATGGGCAGTTACCGCGCAGTAACTGCAGTTACTGAAAAACCGTCAGCTGGAACACACCCGTAGTCATAAAACTAAAGTGCGTTTGTGCTTACAAAAAAAGGATTAAATCAAACGACGAAAAAATCAGAAGACGAATAGGGTTAAATCAACAATTGTTATACTTTGATACAAAGAAAGCGATGAATGAGTTGGAAAAACGATTTGTGCGTGAAGGAGCTGGTGTTAATCTGTTAATGTTCTTCGACCTAGTACTTCGATGTTTCACTAAAACTGGTGGTAGTATCAATCTGTGTTTGTCACTTCTGAGAAGATATTGGGCAAATTTAAGGATCAAACTGAGACGACGCTCTTGAAGAGAAGGAAATTGTAAAGCGGATAATGCTAACTTATATTTAGTAAAAGCATCGCAAAATATTACTTTGACCGCTCTTTTTTGTATTGACTCAAGCTGGTCACTTAGGTAAATAGTGTTATTGACTTGTGGGCCCCATACGGGACAGACATACTCTAAAATTGGCCGGATGTAAATGAGATACGCTATCCTTAGTCGTGCCACTGAGAAACCAAATCGACACATTAGTATAAGTGGCCGCATCGCACTATTTGCTTTTTTGATAATTTTATCGACATGAAGACTGAAAGAGCAGTCGATGCTAAACTTGACACCAAGCACTATTGCCGAAAATTCACTAGGATAAATAGGAGGAGGGCACACAAAGTCTCTCTTCAGGGGATTAAAGCAAAGGATTTTAGTCTTTGCTTCGTTGATTTGGAGGTTGTTCGCAGTACATTCATCTTTAAAGTTGTTGATTATTTCCTTACAGAATTGGGGAACAGCTTAAGACTCCTGAAAAATGTACTTTAGTAAGACTGACAAGTTGTCTACATACTCAAATCTTTCTTCATTGCCGGAAAGGATGAAATTTATCAATGCCAAAAATAGTAGACTAGCGAGCTTTGTATTTTTTGTGGCTCATCATGTAAGCTTGACTCATTCGGAGTCGGTAAAAAAAATGATCACTAAAAGGAGAATATGTTTGTGCGCATCCATGGTGCGTAGATTTGTGATAGCAAGGGAATGGCGAATAAGATTAAAAGCCTTTCGGTAGTCTACGAGGAGAAGATCGACAATAGCACTTCCTCGGTCGAGCCACTTGACAATGAGATGGTACATCCGTACTAAATAAACAGTTGTACTGCTGCTTCTTAAGCATCCATACTGATACGGGTCTAGATGTGCAGAGACCTGTGACATAAGTTTGCAGTAAATAAACGTTTCTGGCACTTTAGAAAAGTTCGGAGTTATTGATATAGGCCGGAGTTGATCACAAGATTTTCGACACCTTACTTTTGGAATAACGTGGACATATGTTTTTTTCCAAGCACTAGGGAATACTTGGTGACGGAAATATTGGTTGATTATCGAAGAGAGTGGCTTAGCAAGAAAAATGGCGAATTCGCGAAACAGCTTTACTAAAAACTCACCTGGGTAGAACGCACAGTTCGCTTTCAGTCTTAGGAGTTCCTTGTAAACAGTGAATTCAGATACTTCACGTACGTCATCAATCTCTGCACCAGCAATGATAGTATCAATTTCTGATTTGGTGATTGATGGAAATTTGGTACCAATGTCAGCAGAAAAAGAATTGACTTCATTAGCTGAGGTCAATGTACTGTCCTCTTTAAGCAGCCTGAGATCTCTGAGTGTTGTCTTACCAGTAAGTCTTTTTACTGAAGAATACCATTTGTGGGGGTCTATTGTGAGTAAGGGAGTAATTTTATCCCTCACACACTGCCTCTTGGCAAAGTTGTTCAGTTTAACAATATGATTACGCAACTTGGCTGAAGCGATGGTATCACCAGCGATATGAAAGTGACAACGGGTCTTTATTAAAATCTTTAGATAATTGGTTATCCACGGTTTATCAGTGTCACTCAGAGTAATGACTTTTACGGGGTAACAAGCCTGAAACTGCTCCTGAAGTAGAGTATTCAGCTTATTGACTTTGATATTAATATCCTGTTCTGAGCAAATGTCCTCAAACGGATAATTACCGATTCAGTGACCAAATGTAGATATTGAGTCCTCAGTAAGTGGTCGCACTGTATATTTGACTCTTTTTGGCTTCGAAATTGCCAAACTGGCTTTCCAGAATATGATAAAGTGATCAGAATTCAGAGGGGGTCCTAGGGATCTCGGTGCGTAATAAAAGTCTGTCAAGTTTGTAAAAATCAAGTCAAGTGTGCTGCCACTTTGATGGGTAGGTATTCTAACGGCTTGTCGCAAATCTAAGATATTTCAAACCCATTGCTTATTAGTTTGATTAAAGTCTCTGGCAATAACAAAGCCAGGAGAGACATGCTTGCAGCGCATTTTGTCTACGAAAAACTGAATGTGTTCAATCAAATCTTTCCTGTTTTTAGTGCTTTCAGGAAAATAGACCGAAGCAACAATTAAACAAGAAAATCTTTTCGATAAAGTACAGGTTTGCATTTGGTCCATAATATTTCGTGGTTGGAGTCAATAGGCTCACTTAACAGCTTTGAGGGTAGGCCATTACGAACATAAAGTCCAACGCCTCCTCCTCGACGATTCAAGCCACGATCGCGACGCGTATTAAAGTAGTTTGCGTAACCTTTGATGCGCATCGATTCGTCAGAAGTGTCCCAACATTCGCTTATTATTATTATTGAGGCGTTGTTCTGCCTGGCAACAACTTCAAGTGCATCTGTTTTGTTGTTCAGAGATCTAGCGTTACACATAAGTATATTTGGTAAATTACATTTAGCTAAAGGACGTTGGGGCCTAAGAACGGGCGGGCTATCCTGGATGGGGCACACAGGGGTTTCATCAAATCTCTTCAGACTCAGTATTTTAGATGTTTTGGATATCTTGATTTTCACCAGGTGTTGCTCAAACACTTGTTTTGGCGAAGGATAATAGTCACGGCTTGTCATTAGTACCGTAAAGGCACACCCCGTACGCCTTCTCCCTTCATTTTTCCCTGCTCGGCATCCACGTTTCTTTCCGGTCAAATTGTTTCCATTGGTGGACGATGCGCTGCCTATGACTTCTCGCAGTAAGTGCAATGCAGTTAGCGTAGTCAAGATAGATAGCGCAAAAAGGGTGGAATGGAAACACAATTTTATTAAGTCAGTTTTTGGCACAGCGACGATTTCAATAGTAGTGATTCTGGTACTCAAAAATAGAGCGAAGAAAACTGCATAAGTCAATATCATTTTCACTATGAAGAACCAACTTCCGCACACAGATATGAAGCTAAACTATGGTAAGATGTTTTGCTAGCCGGATGGCGCAAGTGACATCTACAGCAAAAAGAGTAAATAAAGACTGATTCAAAGATTATTCAAACTAACTGCCATTCAGTGATATACAACCGCAATTCACGAAATGATCAGGGCCGCCACATTTGGGGGAGACACCCTCCCCCTCCCCCCAATGCTTTGGTCACTTGGTAAAAAAAGAAGTCGGTAAAATCGCGAAGCGTAGCGCCTTTATTTTTCCGACACCGCTAAAATTCTTTGTTCGGTTAAATAAAGATCACGAAAATACTGACATGTCATGTACAAAAAATTGGAAATTGGTCGGTAAACGTAGCAGTTTTATCAACTCTTACCGTGAGTTTACAGATGGTGCCACAGTTTTCCACTTGGTTAAAAAAAGAGCATTAAAATAATGACATAAATCGAAATCTGAATCTCAGTCTAAGAACGCAGCGGTTTTACCGACTCGTGTAGTAATCTCTTGCTCCTCCCCTCCAAACATTTTGTTTAGTAACGATCCTGGCGATGACTTCTACAATTAGTACTACTATCACTACTGTGGTTGCGACAGTGAATTTGAACTCAATCAACAGAGTTTAACTGCATCCAGGTCAAAATGTCATTGTATATTTAAGTCGTCAAAAGGGCTTTTCCGGAATATCTCACAAATGACTAGGGGCATTAAGTTAAAGATTTCGGTGAATATTGAGAGGGACATTGCACTAAATCAAAAGACACTATTTGCATCAAAGTTGTTAAAAAAATGCGTATTTTGGTGTATCTACATTGATCTCAGGAATGTTTACCGGTATTAAGTTGAACCATTCATGGAAGGCTAAGGAAACGCTCAACAAAATCCAATGTAGGCATGGAGGTTTTCAATATGGTATATCTTCAGTATTTCAGGAGCAGTTATGGAAAGGTATCAAGTTGAAAAATTTGGAGAATAATAAAGGGATATTGAGCAGTCTGGTTGTCAAAATAACATGTCTGCAGAATCTCGGGAATGGTTAAGGGTATTAAATTTAAATTTTCAGAGAATGTGGAGCCAGATGTTGAACTTAATCAAAATGCAGCTAGTTGCATCTCATTTATCAAAAGGGTAAATCTGCTAAATCTCAGGAACTGGTAATGTTTTTTTTAAAGAATTACACGGAATGTTGAAAAGGATATTGAAATAAATCAAAAGATACAAATTCGAACTTAAAAAAGTAAGTATGACTATACTGGATACTTAAGGTGAAAACCGGTGGTGCTGATCTCCGTTTCGGGGCCCTTCAGTCAGGAAGTGCAATGGGGGGCTGGGATCCAACCATCCTGTGCTTTCACACACCCTTCCTCCTTATTTGAACTTCTATATGACAGTCTAATATCTAACTCTTAATCCAAAAACATGAAAAACCAATAATAAAGCTTTGGGTACCAAAAACGAAAAAGAACTAATTTAAAAAAAAAAAAATCTCGAAAAGCAGTTTTTGTAGGAAATTAAAGAGCAATATTAAACTTTAGCAGTAGAAATAAAAACCTATAATAATTCAAACTCAAAACGCCAGGAAACTACTATTAAAGAATAAATGGAGCCTAAAACGAACGTTTATTAAAATAAACGATCATATAAAACAAAAAGATGACAGATACTGATCTGGATAAATAAATATATAAATTCAATTGAATATTCAGGTAGTGCTTATAACGAAGAAACACGCTACAAACCTAAGGTTTGGTTACTCCCCTACTCCCCTTCTTCTAATCATGAAAGTTCTGAAGCACATTGCGTCCGTAGTGCTTTTTTTCACTATGGGTTAATTGAGCCAGTAACCGTGAGTGAGGACCGTCGCAGTTGCTACTTTTCTAGGCTTTATAGGACAAATAGCCTCCATCCTGCCATGTGTTAGTAGAAATGTTTGAATCAACTCTTCGTAGTATATATTTCTTTGTGAGCGTCTTCTTTGTTTTTGTTGTTGTTTTTTTGTCCTCTTATCTACTCATAATGTACCCTTGTGTCTTTTTTGGGGCTATAAAGACATTGATTGATTGATTGATAAATGTGCTAGTTTGAATTATATTAACTTAGTAATTCTACTGATGACGTTCTCTGTATATGTGACAAAACATTTGGAGTTTTATACTGGCATTTTTTTCACTGTTTAAATAAATGGATTTTTCCCCACTTGAAAATTTATTGGTTCTCATATTAAGGTAGTGTGGTCTAAAAAAAATTTCCTAATTTAAGGCGTTACATTGTATATATCGGGAAATGAGACCAACCAAGTGCACAATTATAAACTCAACATTTTGTTTGTAATTAGAAGACACGGAAGGCTTTGTTTTAATCTTTATTTTACTGTCTAAACAAATGGATTTGTCCCCATTTTAAAATTTATTTTTTCATGATAGAACAAATATGTGGTCTTGGAAAAGAATACCTAATTTAACTCGTTACGTCAAAAATGTGTTGTATATATGGGAAAATGAGACCAACAGAGTGAATAACTATAAATTCAACATTTCGTTTGTCACCTTCATTGGAATTTTTTTTTACTTTTGGACAAGATTAAAGAATGAAATTCACATCAAGACTTTGAATAAACTTTTTCATTGAACTCTCTATGAAAATAATCTAGCGAATAATCCAGAAATTCATTATTTTATGAATGAACCGAAAAATTATTTATTTTGTTGTATATAAATATGTTATTTTCAATTATATTATTTTAGTAATTCTACTTATGACGGTCGCTGTATTTGTTATCGTAATATCTGGACTTTTGTGCTGTTTTTTTTTCACTGTCTAAAAAAATGGATGTACCCCATTTGAAAATTATTTGTTCATCATAGAACGGCAGTCTGGTCTAAGAAAAGAATACCTAATTTAAGCTGTTACGTCGAAAATGCTAATACAGTAACTTACTACTGTGCTGTTTGGCTGCATCTTCCAACTCCTTGACAATTTTGTCCATGCCCTCTATTACACACCCCATTAATTCATATTTTAATACCTTATCTACTACTTATTGTCTCTTTATATTCTCACATAATCTATCCTCCAAAACTTCTTATATAAGTCCCTCCTCTTCAAGGGCAGATCCAGGATTTTCTTTAGAAGGGGGGAGTGCGCATAATTGGTTGCTTGGATAAGCTTACGAACAAAGGAATACCCGCAATTTAAAGGGAACTTCGACACTTATGCGTCGTAGGTAGGTAGTGGAAATGCGTAAATTTAATTTAAAATCTAGTAAGGGTTAAAGTTTTAATAAATCTGTTGAAATTAAAATGGTATAAAATATTGATACAAAAAATAGTAACTTTTAAAAACCATTCCACGACAAAAAAAAATAAAAAGCTGTTCACCATCTATAAAAAAAAATTATATTTAACATTTTCTGCATAATTTTTTGCCTTTGCACTTCTGACCACTATAACGAGTGAATTAAGCTTTTTATTGAAAAAAAAAAGGTCTTGAACCATCTTTTGGGGTCATGCACTCTTTTTGACAATTTGTCTAGGTCAAAAAATGTCACCTAATTTTGTGGCATCGCATAGTAACTATGATAGTAATGAAGAGTGGGAAATGAGGATAAAGATACAACTTGTATATTTGTAAAAGATATATTTAAACATTAAATGCTAGTTATTTTAGGAATGTAACAAGAAAAACAGAGCGTAGAGATAGAAATGCATAGAAGACATTTAAAACAAGGGTTTTAAGTATAGGCAATATAGCATTAACTAATTTATGTTTCTTTTTAAAAATAGTGTTTTAATAAACAGTGTCAACTTTGACGAAATCTCAAAAATTTACTAATCAAAATTTTACTTTTCATAACAACGAAGCGTATCTTTCCACGTTTTAAAGTTTGATATATTTGGCTTAAATTACAGAATTCACAATTTCATAAGAAAAAGTCCATTTCCATATCTATTTATTACACAGTCGATGTCTACCTCAATATTTCGGTGAACGTTTATAATGGCTAGTCCTGTCAGTCTAAATTCCTGTTAGTTTAGAGCTCTTCGCTAGTATTTCCTCTTCTATTCATCCTAAGATATTCGAACAAAGACCAAGATCTTCAGAAAAACATGAACTCTAATAAAGATACATGTAGGTATTTGCTTTAAACTAAGAGTCGAAATACTCCTTAATAAACAAATAATTATTGGTTTGGTATTTTTGTATTTGATAGGGATAGATTTGTGATTTAAATTCTCAGGGTTTCAAACTTTAGTATATTTCTAATTATTTTTTTAAATCTTGATATTTTCTGATATTCAATACAAACGTTTAAATCTCCATACGTCTTTTAACCAAAAAAAGAAAAATTTGAAACTTGACTAAGATTTACCATTAAGTAAGAGAATTGTCCTATAAAAATTTTGATTTATAAACAACTAATTGTGGAAATATGATTGGATGGCATGTATCAAAATAGGTATAAAAATCCTCAGCGGTATATATAGCTGTTTAGACAATTTTATGGACAAATATATGCAACTCCTATACAAAAACGTAACTATATTTTGTGACTGGCTGGTATTGAGAAGGCAAGAAATTTTGAATTAATATTCTAGTTTCATTCCGTGTCCGTGGTTAACTCAAGTTGTGTGAATTTCCACTTACTATCAACATTCTATTAGTAAATTTTTGAAAAAAATTGATGCCATTCCACTGATTCAAACTGAGAATTCAGAGACCCATCTATACCAGTTGGATAAAAAAATAAACACATAATTATTTGTCTTGTTTTATAAACAATTTTTAGACATTTTTTTTCTTAAATGATTACTCCAACCTTGGAACGAGTATTTTGACTCATATACATAGTTTTGAGTATATACTTACACAATCTTCTATTAAAGTTTCAAAACGTTTGACCTTTATTTCATTGTTTTAGGATGAACAGAGGACGTGATATGTCACATTGATGCAGAGTTTTCACTAAATTTAAATATACAGTAAAGTGGCCACCATTTCCTCACCAAAATCCAAAGCTTGAATTAACAATTTTTGCACTTCACATGCATTTAATTTCTCTTATAAAATCCCTTATAAAAACTATGCTGTTAAAGCCACCCCACTTCGCAAAAAAAAGCGAACCCAAAAAAACAAAATGGACAGCCAAAAAAACTAATGATATCAGTTTTTTCGCCTCAGTGCTATAACAAGACTCGAAAACAAATTTGTGACAGCAAAAAGAAGTAAATATATTGCTTTTCAGCCCCAGTGTGACAGCACAACTCACAATTTAAATACACTAATAAGTGGTCATTGATCCTTAGATGAATAAAGAGCAAGTTACCTTAGGGATAACAGCGTAATTCTTTTTGAAAGTCCAAATCGACAAAAGAGTTTGCGACCTCGATGTTGGTTCAGGGACCCTACTGGGTGCAGCAGCTCAGCAAGGTAGTCTGTTCGACTATTAAACCCCTACGTGATCTGAGTTCAGACCGGCGTAAGCCAGGTTAGTTTCTACCCCCAAGGCAAATCCACCCATGATAGTACGAAAGGACCTCTTGAGATTTTATGTCAACTTGGCAGATAAATGCGTTAGATTTAGGATCTATTTATAAGGAGACCTTAGTTGATAGCATGAGCTTAAATGATTTATTTTATTTTCTTACAAGTAGTTATGGTTCTAGTTTCAGTTGCTTTTTTAACACTATTAGAACGAAAGATTTTGGGATACATTCAATTGCGGAAGGGTCCAAATAAAGTCGGCTTTCTGGGGGTTCTACAGCCCTTTTCTGACGGGATCAAACTATTTTGTAAGGAAGTCTCACTCCCTCTGGTCTCTAACTTCATACCCTATCTCGTTGCTCCCGTGTTTAGCCTATTTCTCTCTTTCTTTCTATGAACCCTGGTCCCATTTATTTCTTACGGTGCGAAATTTAATCTATCATTTCTTCTGGTCATCTGCGCGATGAGAGTGAGTGTGTACAGAATCATGGTGGCAGGTTGGTCCTCTAATTCTAAGTATTCTTTGCTAGGAAGAATTCGCGCAGGGGCACAGACCATCTCTTATGAGGTATCTCTAATTATTATCATTCTGTCTCCTTTAATGTTATTCAAAAAGCTCGATTTAGAAGGGTACCTAGCTAAATCCTCTTATTTAGGTTGGCCTCTATACCTGTGCCTTCCTCTAGGACTGTGTTGGTTTATCACAATCCTGGCAGAGACTAACCACACCCCATTCGACTTAGCTGAGGGGGAATCTGAGCTAGTATCGGGTTTCAATACAGAATATATAGGAGTCGGGTTTGCTTTAATTATATTATCTGAATACGCTAGTATTCTTTTTATATCTTTACTATTCAGTGTAGTATTTGGAGGTATGAGCTTTCTTATATTCTGTCTGGTGGTTTACTTTTATCTTTGGAGACGTGGGTCTTACCCTCGTTATCGTTACGATAACCTAATGTACTTATGCTGGAAAAGCCTCCTCCCGGTCTCTCTTTATTTCTCTGCTTCTATTGAGGGATCTTTTAGGGGGGGGGGTGTTAAAGTGAAGACCCCTGGTTGCATAATCAACCCTATTCTGCTTTCAAAACAGATGCTTTAATCGGCCAAGGAGTCTTATTAGACAATTTTGTCATTCATGTTAATAATAATCGGGGTAAGCATAAAATACGAGAAATACACACATGTCAGAATTTGCCCTAGAAGAATATAGGGATCTTCCACGGGTCGCGCTCCAATTCACGTAAGAAGCAGGAACACTGAGACCCAGGATCAAAATAAGGGTTGAGCAATAGAATAGAACTCAAGACCTCGAAACTTGGGCTTAAATGTGAAGGGAAGAGACACAAGGATAAGGATAGAAGAAACAAGGGCGATTACCCCTCCCAACTTATTAGGAATAGATCGCAAGATAGCATATGCGAATAGAAAATACCACTCTGGCTGGATATGGGCTGGGGTAACCAATGGATTAGCAGGAATGAAATTGTCCGGATCCCCTAGAAGATAGGGTCTAGTTAGGGAGAGAATCACAAGAAAGAAGATAAGAACCATAAACCCGACGGTATCCCTATTAGTAAAATAAGGGTGAAATGGTAATTTGTCTAAGTTGGCATTAATTCCAAGAGGATTAATAGAACCTCTTTGATGAAGAAACAAAAGGTGTATCATCTAACGCGAAAAATCGCGTTAGAGTGGGGTTATCGACAGCAAATCCACCTCATAATCATTGTACAATGTCATTACCGACGTAAGGCATAGCAGATACTAAATTTGTAATGACAGTGGCCCCTCAAAAGGACATTTGACCTCACGGGAGAACATATCCTAAAAAAGCAGCGGCCATCACAAGAAATAATAAGGCAATTCCAGTTATTCATGTTTCAAAATAGTGAAAGGAACCATAGTACATTCCTCGGCCAATGTGAAAATAAATGCAAATGAAGAAAAAAGAGGCACCATTGGCGTGAACAGTGCGGAGCAGTCATCCGTAGTTGACATCTCGACAAATATGGGCTACTCTAGAAAAATCTAAGTCCACTCTCGCCGTATAATGTATCGCTAAAAAGAGCCCAGTAACAATCTGGATGACCAGACACAGACCTAGAAGGGAGCCAAAGTTTCATCAAATAGAAATGTTGGCCGGAACAGGTAAATCCACTAAGGCAGAATTAATAATCTTAAGGGTAGGTTGCGTCTTTCGTAAAGATAACATTTTATTTTTTAAATCATGGAATCGCTAAATTATCGACCGTAAAGGTTTTTTATTGCCGTTTAAAAAATCAATAACCAGGAGGAGCGCTAAAAATAAGTAGACCACTACGAATGAGTAGGCTATGAGAATGAGTATGTCCTTTAAATATTTCCAGGAATCATCCACCCCAACATCTTCAGTGTTGTGCTCTTGTTAAGCTATAGAAATATATAAATAATGTGAATAATAAAGAAGTCAGGATAAGTACCTTATACGGGGAGGAGGCTAAGAACGAAAATACAGATGAACCCCACGAACTATTCTGGTAGATTAATGAAGGTCCCGCCTCTTCCACCCAGCCACAATCGCCTTCGTAATAAAGGAGATCACCCATAACTAGGGGTATAGAACTTGTCCGCCCCGTAATAGATGGTAAAAATAGTATTCTACTCATATAGTGTCTTAGATTCAGGCTGAGTGATTTAATAAAGTAAGGTAACATTACCCCTAATCTAATAAGAGAGAGAAGGAGGATTTTCTCAAATGCACCTAGGATGATTCTTACGTCTCCCAGAAAACATCAATAAAAAATATATCCCCCTATCACAGCCCCCCAGTAAAGAACAAAGAGAGGGGTTAGATAGTCCCCCTCTTCGTCCCTATACTGACAACTCATATTGTAGTTATAGGAACATAAACATATTATTGCGATTCGGGAAGAGTAGGTTTTCGTTAGGAGACATGAACCTAATATGAGTACGCTAGGAATTAATATGCCCAGGTCCTCTGAGGATTCGATAATTAAATCTTTTGAGAAGAAACCCGATAGAAATGGGAATCCCATCAATCTTAAAGAGCACACTAAAATGATGTAGCTAGTGTAAGGGAGTATTTTGGATACCCCCCCTATTCGACGTATGTCTTGTGCGCCCAATGAGTGGATTACAACCCCCGAACATATAAAAAGGAGGGCTTTGAAAAGTGCATGAGCAAAAAGATGGAAGTAACAAAACAGCGTGAGGCCTAAACCTAGAGAGAATATTATTACTCCTAGTTGACTTAATGTAGATAGAGCGATTACTCGTTTTAAATCGTTTTCTCCGAATGCGGCCAAACCTGAGAAAAAGGAAGTTAAGGCCCCTGTGGTAACAAGTAGGCAGCACCCTCTCTCTTCGAACGAGGGAGACAAGCGGATCATTAAATAGATCCCGGCTGTTACCAGTGTGGATGAATGAACTAGAGATGAGACAGGGGTAGGGGCTGCTATAGCTGCTGGTAGCCATGCAGAGAAGGGTAATTGAGCTCTTTTGGTAAAAGAGGATACAATAAAAAGGAGCATGATTGATAGAGAGAAATATCTTAAAAATATGTAATCCCAGCTCCTAGAGTAAAATATTAGACCCAGTGACCATAGAATTAATACATCCCCTACTCGGTTTCTTAAAATTGTAATTATTCCTCTAGAAGAAGAGCTATAATTTTTATAAAATATAATTAGTAAGTATGAGGTAACCCCCAATCCGTCTCAACCTAGCATTAGTCTTAATCCGTCTGAAGATATAATTAGCAGAACCATAGACGAAATAAATCCTAGCATTATATATATGAAACGATTTAGAAAGATTTCGTCACTTATATAGTAAGAGGAATAGATTATCACTTGAGAAGAAATTAAAAGCACTAAGAAAATAAATGATAATCCTAGCCAATCCAAACACACCTGATAGTCCAAATGCAAGAAGGATATTTTTAATAAATAAATTTCATCCGATAAAAACAATAAGAATGAACAACAAATACTAGATGCACCGATAATTAATAAAATATAGCCTGATACGAAATATAACAATACTGTTAGAAATAATTCTCCTTTAGTTCCACAAACTAATATTCTTTTTAAACTATAGCAGTAGACGAAAATTAAAGTAAGCAGAGGGATAAAATGTGCTCTCCCGATTAAATATTCCTTTAAGTTATACTCGAGCCAACTAAGGATGTATAATCTCTCCCCGTGACTAGTGCTAGAATATAGGTACACACAGTAGCAAGATGAGAAAAAACATAGGATTCCGGATAGTGCTACTACTACCCAATCTAGACTGAACACACCAATAAAAAAATATATTTCGGAGAAGAAATTGAGTGAAGGGGGAAGTCCTATGTTGAAGAAACTAAGACCGAGTCATCAGAAGCATAGATACGGAAAAAGAGACATTGTTCTACGAGTAAGAAAGAATCTCCGACTTCAGATACGCACATAAAATAGGTAGCTTAAATAGAATAATCCAGAGGAACAAATCCCATGGGATACCATTATTAAAATTGATCTTATATTGGTGTAGGTACAAGATATAAGTATACCTAGGATGACAAATGATATGTGAGCTACGGAGGAGTAAGCAATTAGAGATTTGACATCGGATTGGCGCAGGCAAATCAAGCAACTGAAGATTCCGCCTACTACGCAGGCCCCTATCAGTATTGTTTCTCTATAGATGTTTAATCCTTGTACCAAGTAAAGGCCGTAGCCCCCTAGCTTAAGAAGAATGGCGGCTAACACTATGGAGCCGGTAACTGGCGCCTCTACGTGGGCCTTAGGTAATCAAATGTGTGTGAAATAAACTGGGAGTTTAACTAAAAACGAAAGAATAGCTAGCAAGAAAATTGTATTGTCTCTAAAATTTCCCCAAAATTGCAAGAAGGAAGTTGAGTAGGCACTCGTGTGAGTGATAATGATGAAAAGTAAAGGTAGAGAGGATAGTAGGGTGTAAAATAAACAAGAGCTAAGAGCTCATATGGCACTTGTGACGAGGTCGGAAGAGCCGAGAGCTCATATGGTACGAGGTCGGAAGAGCCAAGAGCTCATTTGGACGAGGTCGGAAGAGCCGAGAGCTCATATGGTACGAGGTCGGAAGAGCCAAGAGCCAAGAGCTCATTTGGCACTTGTGAGAAGGTCAGAACCTAAAGTTAAACTTTATAGCACAAGATCCTTCTAAATATCAAATTTCATTAAGATCTGGTCACCCTTTCGTAAGTTACAAATACCTCAATTTTCAAAATTACCTCCCCCCTCCCAATTCCACCAAAGAGAGCAGATCCGGTCCAGTTATGTCAGTCACGTATCTTAGACAGGTTTCTATTCTTCCCATCCAGTTTCATCCTGATCTCACCGCTTTAAGTATTTTCTAAGATTTCCGGTCCCCCCAACTGCCCCCCCCCCAATTACGTTTGATCCGGTTGAGATTTAAAATAAGATATCAGAGTTACGAGGTCCTTCTAAATATGAAGTTTCATGAAGATCCGATCACTCCTTCGTAAGTTAAAAATACGTTATTTTTCTTATTTTTCAGAATTACCCCCCCCCCCCCCCCCGCAATTGAGCGGATCCGTTCCAATTATGTAAATTACGTATGCAAGACTTTTGCTTATTTTTCCAACCAAGTTTCATCCCAATCCCTCCAATCTAAGCGTTTCCCATCATTTTAGGTCTCCCCACCCCAAACTTCCTCCAATGTCACCAGATCCGGTCAGGATTTAAAATAAGAGCTTTGAGCCACGATATCCTTCTAAAAATCAAATTTCATGGAGATCCAATCACCCGTTCGTAAGTTAAAAATACCTCATTTTGTCTAATTTTTCAGAATTACCCCCCCCCCCCCAACTACCCAAAAGAGAGCGGATCCGTTCCGTTTATGTCAATCATCTATCTAGGACTTGTGTTTATTTTTCCCACCATGTTTCATCCCGATCCCTCCACTCTAAGTGTTTTCCAAGTTTTAGGTTCCCCCTCCCCACTCCCGGCCCCCATCACAAGATCTGGTCGGGATTTAAAATAAGAGCTCTAAGACACGATATCCTTCTAAACATCAAATTTCATTGAGATCCGATCACCCGTTCGCAAGTTGAAAATACCTCATTTTTCTAATTTTTAAGACTTACTCCCCCCCCCCCCCAACTACCCCAAAGAGAACAAATAAGTTCCGATTATGTCAATCATGTATCTAGGACTTGCGCTTATTTTTCCCATCAAGTTTCATCCCGATCCCTCTACTCTAAGTGTTTTCCAAGATTTTAGGTTTCCCCCCTCCAACTCCCCCCAATGTCATCAGACCCAGTCGGGATTTAAAATAAGAGCTCTGAGACACAATATCATTCCAAACATCAAATTTCATTAAGATCCAATCACCCGCTCATAAGTTAAAAATACTTCATTTTTTCTATTTTTCCGAATTAACCGGCCCCTACTCCCCCCCCCCCCCCAGATGGTCAAATCGGGAAAACGACTATTTCTAATTTAATCTGGTCCGGTCCCTGATACGCTTGCCAAATTTCATCGTCCTAGCTTACCTGGAAGTGCCTAAAGTAGCAAAACCGGGACTTTAGGTTTTCCCCCTCCGACTCCCCCCAATGTCATCAGATCCGGTCGGGATTTAAAATAAGAGCTCTAAGACACAATATCATTCCAAACATGAAATTTCATTAAGATCCAAATACCCGCTGATAAGTTAAAAATACTTCATTTTTTCTATTTTTTGCGAATTAACCGGGCCCCCACTCCCCCCCAGATGGTCAAATCGGGAAAACGACTATTTCTAATTTAATCTGGTGCGGTCCCTGATACAAACTGGTAGCCTAAAAAATTAAGGTAAAATATTGCTCTGTCAAAATTTCAATAGGCATATACCTGTCATGTAGGAGAATTTCAGGATGTTCTAGAGGGAGAAGGAGTAGAGGTTGGTACTTTTAAATACCTTCCTAGGATATACTTTAGCCTGTAGATCAATCCCTAAAAGTTTCATTTTCCTAACCTAACCCCTTTCCATGATAGCAAGAAGTCAATAAACTAGAAATTTACTGATTTCTAGACTGCAGAAATGTTTTGCTCCATCACTAGCTTACAACTACTTCCTTATGCTGAAAGGCTGATTTATAGGGTGATGATCCAAATTATGAAAAAGACAATGGAAAGTGAGCTGGTTTATTAATGAAGATCTACTGTGCAGAAGAGAGCAAGAGTGAGTGGAGAGAGCTGTATTGGTACCAGCTGGCCTCTTGGCCTTTAACTGCTAGGGACAGGCAGCTAAAGTACTCACACTTCCCACAAACCAAAAAGAAGGGAAGAGAAGATGAAAAATAAGGATTGCTAGTGTCATTTTGAAGTCAAAGGGGTGAAAAGACTGTATGCAGTCTGTATACCCTCATAGAAATTCTGGAATTGGAATTGGAGTGGATACTGCTTGATTCAAAATTCAAAGAAAGATAAACATCCAGGTAACCTACTCTAGTAATTATTGTATTTTTTTTTGTAAATATAGCTGGAATTATCTCTGTACTAGTCTGGTTTAGGTGCTTTCCTGAACTAAATACAGTAGCCTAATCAATTCATAGGCTGAAAATCCTGCTTGATGAGGCTATACTTAGAAAATTTCTCAACTATTGGAATTTTGGAGGGAAATCCAGTCCCACTAATGCTTAGATTGAGTTCTATAGAAAACAACAAGTTTTCTGATTTTGTTGGTTAGCAATTTCTTATTACCTTAAATCACATGTCCAGTCAGATAAGGTGGTGATGAGCCTCCTATGAAACATCTCACTGATGGTTTGATATGACTATGTTCTGGCATCCCAGGTTATGTTGCTACAAATGGTATTTCTCATCAACAGTTTGGCTTAGGTAGGTGTGGTAAAAGAACTGCCCCCTTAGAAAGAAATATGTAATATAGATAAAATGAAAGTATTACTGTTAGATTCCTTATTTTATGTTCATTTTCAATATAATAGTCATTATAAGCCTAGGCTTCCCTGACAATACCTCCCCCACCCCTTGATGTTCCACATATATAGACCTAAAAGTATTCTTTGAATCTATTCATGCATCATGGGTTCTTCATTAAAATGGGTTTTTCTGCAGTGTTGTCTCTTCCTTTGTTGATGATTAAGTACAATTTCAATTCCAGAATTTGTATTAAGATGTATATATACCATGTACTCCTATCTTCAATCCTTCTTTGTCTTTAGCAATCATTGCAGAAATGGTCAGCAATAGCCTACTTCATTGTCTTCATAAAAACAAGCACTTGGAAATAAAAATAATCTCCACTTGACAAGTCATTTGAAAGGGGTCCCACCAGGTAGCTGATTTGACAGTGTAGTAGTAGCTAATTTGAATATCTTCTATATATATAAAAATAAGTTGTCTGTGTGTCTGTCGAGTGACGTCACTGTCCACATATGACGTCTGAATTATTTCATCACATACCAATTCAAAAATGAATGTATTCAAGCCAAAGTAGCTCAGTTATATAACTACCTGTGTTGGCGCAGTGGGTTTGACCCTAGCGTGGTAATACGGGACCCAGAGAACGAACCATGCTGCAGGAATGCACTACAGGGCCAATGCAGGGACCATAGTGGTCAAAAACTAAAAAGAAAAAAAAAACTAAAAACTAAAAAAAACTAAAAACTGAAAAAGAAAAAAAAAACTAAAAAAAGGAAAAAAACTGACAAATAAAGGAGAAAAAGAAAACTAAAAAAAACTAAAA